>NC_083627.1:1339022-1386522 GCF_963584025.1 Labrus mixtus
TCTCTCTCTGTCTCTCTCTCTCTCTCTCTCTGTCTCTCTCTGTCTCTCTCTGTCTCTCTGTCTCTCTCTCTCTCTCTCTCTGTCTCTCTCTCTCTCTCTCTCTCTCTCTCTCTCTCTCTGTCTCTCTCTCTCTCTCTCTCTGTCTCTCTCTCTCTCTCTCTCTCTGTCTCTCTCTGTCTCTCTCCCTCTCTCTGTCTCTCTCTCTGTCTCTCTCTCTCTCTCTCTCTGTCTCTCTCTCTCTGTCCCTCTCTCTCTCTCTCTCTCTCTCTCTCTCTCAGGTGTTCACATTGTCCAGTGGATGTACGACTGTGAGTGGGATGATGAGACTGGAGATGTTAATGGTCATGAACAGTATGGTTATGATGGAGAAGACTTCTTAGCTCTGGACATGAAGACATGGACGTGGGTCGCTGCACAACAACAGGCTGTCGCCATCAAACAGAAGTGGGATAATAACAAAGCTGATTTAGAGTATCTTAAGAACTACCTCACCGAGGAGTGTGTTGACTGGCTGAAGAAGTATGTGGACTATGGGAGGAGCTCTCTGATGAGAACAGGTAGGATCAAATGACCTGATGGAGATGAATTCTGACAATGTTCATCTTCTTTTCTTGTTTATCTTGTAATTGAACAATAAATATTTCTCACATGTTTCTATCACACATGCTCTGTCTTCATCTTTAAGCTTCCCCTTACCTTTCCCTTCATGTTAGATCTCTTTCTCTCTGCTGCTCATCGCTCTCTCTCAAAGTTTCTCTGTGTTTTTATTGTACTTTCTCTCTCTCCTCTTCTTCTTCTTCATCAATCCATCTGAACCCCCCTCACCTCTCTTCTTCTGTTTCTTCCCCTCTGACCCTCTCTTCTTTGAATTATAGAAGAAGAAGAAGAAGAAGAAGAATTTATACTTTATTGATCCCGCGAGGGGAAATTCGTTTTTTACACTCTGTCTAGTAAACATGCTACACAAACATGAACTGAAATACACACACATGCACAAACAGGATCCTGTGGACATGCACTAATGGAGAGGTCTCAGAGTGAGGGGGCTGCCCTACGGCAGGCGCTCCTGAGCTTGTGGGGGGGGGGGGTTAGGTGCCTTGCTCAAGGGCACCTCGGCAGTGCTCAGGAAGTGGCCTGGCACCTCTCCAGCTACCAGACCAATTTCCGGACTTGGTCCGTGCCGGGACCTGAACCGGCGACCTTCCGATTCCCAACCCAAGTCCCTACAGACTGAGCTACTGCCGCCCACATATACTTTAATAAGGTTGATTTTCATTGTTGACTCACTGGATTTTAAAGTCCCTTTTTTTACCAGTACATTTAAAAAGTGTCATCAAACATGAGTTGTAACAGTATTTAAGAGTAAATCCTGATAAAGAAACTATAATCTGTCTTCCTGTTTGTCCTCCAGACCTCCCCACAGTGTCTCTCCTCCAGAAGACTCCCTCCTCTCGGGTCACCTGCCACGCTACAGGTTTCTACCCCAACAGAGCCATGATGTTCTGGAGGAAAGATGGAGAGGAGCTTCACGAGGATGTGGACAAGGGAGAGATCCTCCCCAACCACGACGGCTCCTTCCAGATCAGCGCTGACCTTCAACTGCCCTCTGATGACTGGGGGAAGTACGACTGTGTGTTTCAGCTCTCTGGTGTGAAGGAGGACATCGTCACCAAACTGGACAAACGAGAGATCAAGACCAACTACGGTAAGACCTCGATGAGAAGTGATGAAAGAGAGGATTTGACTGTAACAGTCGTGTGATGGAGGGAAAGTTTAGTTGTGACTTTTTCTTTCTTTCAAACTCTTCAAATTGTAAAAGTATTCAGAAAAAGAGTTTAAAGGTTCAGCATTAAAGCGATGATAATGTTGACCTCTGGACGTCTTACAAGAAGGAAACTATTCCTGAGTTTTAAATGGATTAATAACGTAAAGAGAGAGAGAGAGAGAGAGAGAGAGAGAGACAGAGAGAGAGAGAGAGAGAGAGAGAGAGAGAGATAAAGCTGCAGGCTGGAATAGTGCAGATTTACTTCAACTCTCCAGTCCACATGTTTATTAAAGTATTCAAATGAAAGCACTCATCATTGTGTAAACATGTGTCTGATGAACACTGAAAGAGATTTGAAAAAGACACAAAAAAGGACCAAAAGATTAGATCATAATCATAAAGCTGTGCAGAAAAGGTCCAAAGTGGAGCATAAATAATGATCAGAATGCAGGAAAAGAAATGTCTGATGCTAACATTTTTCTGAGGGAGACCCCAAGACGCAGTTTTCACTTAAAAGTTAAAAAAAAAAAAAAAAGATGTGAGAGAATCGTGATCTCAGTGAGAAAAATCATGATTCACATGTTAGCATCTCTTTTTCATTTACAGCCACATCATTTCATTTCAGTTTCTCTTTAGATTTTATTTTTAGTGTTTTCAGTTTTTAAATCCATCAAGAAAACGATTGAATCAAACACAGTTAGAATGCTGTTGTTGAAGAAAAGTCAAACATGTTTATTTTGAGAGATTAAAGGCACTGTGTTGACTTCTCAAAGTTAAAGTTTTAAAGGAAGAATGTGTGACATGTTACACATAAATATATGAGAAATCCAGTCTATCCTGTGTGAATGTCTCTCTGAGTGTGGAGGAGGCGTGGCCAAACAGCAGTTTGTTTTGGTTTGCTCAAGGGCGACATCTACTGGATCAAAAAGTCACTCATTCTTCCTTTAGTTGAAGAGAAGATCAAGTTGATGAATTACTGGATGTATAAATATATCTGTCAGTAAATCATTCACGGTGAGCTTTCTTTTCCTCGTTCAGTCAAAATGAGTTTGAATCCGTTTGTCAAAATCTCTCAGAGCGAAACATCAACATATAAAGAAATCAGCATTCAGATAAAGGACGACAACACGACTGGAAGATGAATCAAACATAGATACAGGATTTATTTACAGACATGTGGAGATTCAAATGAAGAGCAGCAGGACAAACAGTGTTTATTTACAGGATGATGATTGTCTGCTTGGCACATGTTCTCCTCCTCTAACCTGCTTCATCTGCACAGGTTGTAACTGTGGTTTGTTGATTTGTGCTCAACAGTGAATCCCATGAACCCCGTCATCCCCATCATCGCCATCATCGCCATCATCGCTGCACTCGTTCTTCTCGGCCTCGCTGTCATTGGATACAAGAAATACAGAGGCAGAAAATGTAAGAGACACAAACTTTGTTCTTTTTGGTGTTTTAAGTTTTTAAATATTATTCTTTGAGTTGCAGCTTTTATTAAAGGTGCACTTTGTAGATTTGGTAGAGAAATGTGGAAGTTGAAGAAATGTACAGATTCTGTGGTATATGTTCATAACTCTATACACAAACTGTCCTCAGAGGAACAATGTTTGAAGATAAAATGCTCTGAGAGAAGCTATGGTGGGGGGCTTCAACAGTGACACTGTAACTCTCCTGGTAGCTTTTTAGCTCCAAACAGAGTTCCAGGGACCCATTTTTCCTTTGAGTAAAGTTTGTGTATTCAGTTCAGGAAATATAACAGAGAATTGTTTCACTTCTCCAACTTCCAACTTTCAGTACCAAATCTACATATTGCACCTTTAAGACTTTAATACCTGTTGTATCAAAATCTGTTTCAAACAGTCAGGAAGTTTTCCAGCTGTGTCGTATTTTACGACTTTTAAGGGCGTTTTCACATCAGGCATGATTGTTTTGTACAGTACCCGAGCAGGATTATCCTCCCCTCCCCTCTCCCCCGATGGTCCCCACATTAGTAACATTGTTCTGTGTATCGCGGTCCACTTCCTTGTTTGAGCACGGACCAAGCGGACTCGGGCACGGTACCTGAGTACAGTACGAGTACGGTATGTTTGTGTTCACACTGATCAAATGAACCGGACTTTAGGGTCCAGTGTACTCGGATCTGGACTTAGATCCGGGCCTGGGTCCCTGGTGTGAAACCCCCCTAAGAAAGAGAGATGAATTTAATATTGTTTGTTTGATGTTTTTATTTATCTATTTAATTTTAGTACACGAGACAAAGTGAGCTGTGTGCTTAAGTCAAGATACATGTGTCAGTTGAAGGTTTAAATCCTGGAGTTAAGTTACTAGAAGACGGGAAGAAATGATATTCTGGTGAGAACTAAAACGACCCGTCTTTGTTTTTGTATTTCAGCTACATGTGAAACGTCTTCTGAAAACAGCTCTGAGCTCGCTGAGAAACTGAATCCAGAGCCTACATGATGAACACACCACCCTGCACCCTGTGAGTTTCTCTCTACGGGACGTGGACCATTCTCACTGTTAAAAACGCCACTTTAAACGCCGTGTTAAAGAAGCTTCTTTGTTAAACTTGTGTGAGGTTGAAATGAGTGTAAATATGTAGCTTTGTAGAGCTGATCTCTCCAAACACTGATGTGTTCAATGATTGTTCGATTTGACCGTCTTCATCACTGCAGGTTTCTTGAAACATTTTGCTCGTTATTGCTTGTTATTTTTTTTATAATATCCCTCTTTTGATTTATTTTGAAACATTTTGTTTTTATTTCTAGCAAACCAAAGCAAATAATAATTCTTGTCTTTGAGTTTTTTTAACGGATAAGGAGAATGTTATTTTTTTTATAATATCCCTCTTTTGATTTATTTTGAAACATTTTTATTAGAGATGTCAAACGATGACAATTTTTAATCACGATTAATTTCTAAATTTAAATAGTTAATCATGATTAATCACATTTTTAATTTGCACGTTTGAAATAAATTGTTGGGCTTTTATTTTGAAGTTTTGTACTGTCTTAAGCTGAGAGTACTTTACTTGCTGTTTGAATTTAGCCCTGCTTTTATTTTGAAATAGAGTAAGGCCCTTCCTGTAGATGGAAGGTTAGGACCTGAACTAAAGCCCAGAAACAGGAAGTGGTTATGGATCATAAGCTGATGTCAAACAGCTCAAAGGAACGGTAACAAAGGTCAATGTGTGATGTCATAAGGTCAATGTGTGATGTCATAAGGTCAATGTGTGATGTCATAAGGTCAATGTGTGATGTCATAAGGTGGATATTACTGTCTGAGAGTTTGTTAAAGTGAAATGAGACATTCAAAGATGCAGCAGTGTCCTTCTTTTACATCACTGAGACTACAGGGTGACACTGAGGACGAGTATCTACGGAGAGCCTGAAGGGACAAAATAACATGAGATTAATCGTTACGAACTCGTTAATGCTGACAGCTCTAATTATTGTGTTTTATTTTGATCAGAGATCCTAAAATGTTTGTGGGAGGTTTGAAGCTTCTCAGCTATCCAGTTGAAATCTTGTATATAATTCCTGCTCGTGTTCAGGAACGAGGGATGTTTTCTCTTTGAGTTTTGTGAATAGAAGTGGAAAATGAATTCTCAGAATCACTTCCTGTGTTGGGTTAAGTTAACTAGTGGTGTTGAGCTGCTGTTTCATACCTTTGTACTGTAAATGATCTGGTCAATAAAGTCCCTCATACTCCAAATGTCTGTGTGTTTTTTCACTTCAACATTCATGGAAACACTTACACAGCTGTAGCTACCATTGTGGGAACATTTAGTTTGATTACAATAAACGTTATGATCTTTACTTTGTTGATCTTATAGACGGATTAGTCACATGTTCTGAAACGTCTGAACAAAGATATTTAAATTAGCAGCTCAGTTCAGTAACATCTACATTGTGATGATATAAAAACATTTGTTGGAGCCAGTTTGATGTGTGCTAAGTTTGGTTATTATTGCTGAACAGGTGCAGAGAATCAGAATTCAGGTGTGTGTTTGTTTCTAACCCTGTGTGGTTGTGTGAACATGTTTTAGGTTCCTGTCATGTTTGGTGTTTTGATTGTTTCCATACTCACCAGCTTGTTTTCAATCCGTGCATTTCTCCGACCTTTTGTAGACGATTTTAAGACGACTGATTAATAATTCAGAGTTTGTGGAGGAGACGTCCGATCAAAGAAGTCGTAAAAAACGATCACTAAAAGTAATGAGTGTGAGTGAATGTCTTTAAAATGCTGAACCAGTGAACCTCTAGCTGGTGTGAACATTCAAACACATGGATCCAAGAACCATTTAACCCTTTATTGGCTACGAGCACAAGGTGGAAGGATGGATGGATGATCACTGTTCAATAAATAAAGGGAAATCATTACGCTGCCACATGAACTTCAGGATAAATGGTAAATGGACTTGAGCTTGTATATTTCTTTTCTAGTCTTCTGACGACTCAAAGGGCTTTTACAACACGTGTCACACCTACACATTCACACACTGATGGTAGAGGCTGCTGAGTAAAGAGTCCATCACAAGTAACTGATCACATTCATACCCCACCGATGAAGCAGTGGGAGCAACTTGGGGTTAAGTGTCTTACCCAAGGACACATAGCACATGTAGCTGCAGGAGCTGGGGATTAAACCCCTGACCTTCCCGTTAGGACACAACCGACTCTACCACTGAGCCACAGCCGCCCAAATAAAACAAAGGGCAGAAACTAACTTACATTACTGACGTCATTAAAGGATCAACGTCAGAGTCAGAAGCAAGTCTGGATAAATCTAGAGATATACTACGTTTTTATTTTGTGTACGTGTGTGTACGTTTATGTTGGGCCTCAGCCATGTGTGCTGGACAAAGGACTCAGGCCTGTATCACAGTTCTCAAGCCTGACTAGAGTTATTTTGGAGTGAACTAAACAAAGGAGTCTTAGCCCAGCACCCCCCAACAGCAACTAACAAATAGGTGTGAAAAGTGGGGGGTGGGGGGTGTCTGAATTCTCTATCCTCATTGGAGGAGGCCTGAGGTAAACCCACAGGCAGTTCCAGTCTTTAAAAGCAATCCCCAGGCATTGCTCTGTCTCTTCAAGTGTTGTCTGCCGACACCAGAGGACACACTCTCCAACAAGATGGACTCCAGCATTCAAGACAAACCCTTTCCTCATCTTGGCTTACATAGATTAAACTCCAGAGCTGAAATTGTTCAGTCTCAGTAGCTTTTCACATGCTGAATTCAAGCATCAGAGGATTCAGCTGACTACTTCCACGGCATATTTTTAGGAGTTTTGGGCGCAATCAGATGCTATCAGGTTCAAAGAGTTTCTTTCCTTTGATTTTTTGTAAGACGTCATTGAATGCAACTGGACAGGAGCGCTGAAGGAAGCCCACTGATCCCTGAATCCACAAGGACACATAAAGAACTCGGCTCCTGCAACCAGAAGACCCTACAGCAGCGCTCTGGTCGAAGATCTGAATCCCGCTTTCCTCCTCCTACATCTGCCACGAAGGAACCCTGCCTGAATCTGTCGATTTAACATTCAACAGAGTGACGATCTAACCAACTTTGTAACGATCACCAGGAGTTACCCCAAGTAAGAGCTTTGGTCTGGGCAGAAATAGTTTCAGAAATAGTTATGTTTCTTTTATAACCACTGATAATTATGCATCATTGTTTACAAGACATCACATTCTGTTTATTATCTGTTGTGAGCTGCTGCATTTGTTTTATTGTGATGAACCGCTGTGTTCGCCTATGTATGTAATGCTATGCTAGTTTACCTTCAGTCAACGGCTTTCACAATCAGAAAGACCAGTGTACCCGCCGTTGAATCAAAGTCTGGCCACTGGCTTTCTGGTGTTAAAGTAACAGTTACTGAACTCAGCTCAGAGAGCTCAAACTATTTCAAAACGTAGCCACACGGCTTCCTTTGTTGTCCACCATTTTGTCACCATGTGACGAAGCCACATGGTGCATTGTCTCTCTCCACCATCTTGCTTTCTCTCTCTCTCTCTCACCCACACACACACACACACACACACACACACACACACACACACACACACACAACTACACTTTTACACCTCATTCACAAGCCTTGCTTGATAATGTTTGTTTGCTTAGATTAGTTTGTAATAGTTATTTGTTTGATTAAGTTAATTGATTTTGGATTGATGTTGCTTTGTTTAAATAAATTCTATTATGATTTAAGAGAGCAGTTGTCTGTGATTACTGGTGTATTTGCAGTGTGATATAAGCTGGGTGCGAGGGCTTTGTGTACGGATTTCACACCTTCAATTTATTAAATATAGTTATTAATTATTAATAATATTAGTAATGAAGTAACTAATTTGAGACTGATTTGAGTGATATTTTGGTTATATTTCCCTGATTACAGGGTGGTGCCCCTCGAGTTGACTAAACATAGTTTAATGATATTGGTATTTATATTATTAATAATTTAATATAAAATTAAAGAATATAACCAAAGTTGACTTGGTAAAACCCCAACAAATGGTGCCCCGTGTGAGGCCTTCAATAAACCAACTTTATTGCCCTGTAAATGCACAGTAATCTGAATTTTTATCCTAAAAGAGATTTTTCTTGAGGAAAAATTATCTTTTCTTTTGGAGATTTACTTTTCTTGCTTGTTGTTCATTCAAAGCAGACAGCAAGCTGTGGCTTAGTTTGTGTCGTATGTTGTTGGACGTAATGATGCAGCCAGGGCAAAAAGTTTCTTGCTTTAATCCAGAGTTTTATCCTGAGGTAATTTTTCTAAAGAAATTTATTTGTTTTGAACATTCTCATTTCAAGCAAAGCAGACATCAAGTTGTGTTTTAGTTGTGTTGTTGTGTTTTGGTGAGATGAGTTGTTTTAATTTTTGTGTGCTCTTTGTTGTTTGAGACAACAGTTTAGCCATTTTTCCAGTTGAGAGTGTAACCTCATAATTGTTGCATAGCCAGCGGTCTGAGAGGTGTGAGTTCCTCCCTTCCTTTGAGGGCTTGAGATGTGAATCCCCTCTCCTAGCTTCCAGGATAGACTGCAGTGATCAGTTGGGAAACCTAGATAAGATTAGCTCTTGTGTTGATCTAGTTTTATTTAGCTTAGCGGCTTTGTTAACAGTAGTTTATCACGTAAAATGTGTACCAAGACCCTAGGTGAGCCGGGAGCTGAGACTCCTTTTGGATCAGACGACGCATCACTGTAAGAAACTGTTGCCGGTCTGACGCACCTCTCCTTAGAGGAGATAGCCAACCTAAATAGTTATTCAATTAGCATTTGTGATAAGAAGTTAAAGGAGCTCGTTGATCAGGCCAACCACCGAGCCAGGAAACCCCAAAGCATAACTCTGAATGTTCTTGGGCAACTCCTCCTTCTTTCCCAATGCATGTCCTTCCTGTAGCAAACCCAGCTGCAAGTAGTATTTCCCTGATTACAGGGTGGTGCCCCAAGAGTTGATTAAACATAGTTTAATGATATTGTTATTTATATTATTAATAATTAAATATAATTATTAAAGAACAAAACCAAAGTTGACCTGATAAACCCCAACACAGCTGTGTTACTGCAGGATGTAAATGTTAAATCCTGTAGTCATGTGTCATGGAGGCATCATCACAGCAGCTGTAACAAGAACCGAGATAATCACAGTCTGTGTGTGTGTGTGTGTGTGTGTGTGTGTGTGTGTGTGTGTGTGTGTGTGTGTGCGTGTGTGTGTGTGTGTGTGAGCAGTAATTATCACCTCCTCTGGTGTGTGAACTACCTGATGCAGATGACAAAGAGCCTGTCTTCGCGTGGTTTTGACTCAGACAGATGTTGATACTGAGCTTAATTCAATGAAGTGTTTTTAATTTAAGACTAATAAAAGTATCTGCGGTGATTTCACTCTTCATTTTACCTTCTGGTTTATTTTAATAAATACAAAACAAAAACAGCTGTTCACTACTTGTTCACAGTTTTATAACCACATTTTAAATTCATCTTTTATACACCAGGCAACAATTTCCTCGGCTGACAAATGAAGCCAACACTGAAGAGCTTCTGACCTCAGTTCCTCGAGTGTCCACTAGGGGGCTGTCTCCTGCAGTGAGTCAATCCCCATAGAGCCCCATGTTAAAATAAACATGTTTACAGCTGCAGTTCCTCCAGTGTCCACTAGAGTCTGTCTCCTGCAGTGAGTCAGTCCCCATAGAGCCCCATGTTAAAATGTCCAACTTTACAGCTGCAGTTTCTCCAGTGTCCACTAGGGGGCCGTCTCCTGCAGTGAGTCAATACCCATAGAGCCCTATGTTAAAGGGACAGCTGTGTTTTTTTTTGTTTAACAGTTTTTATTAGGTTTTCAATAAGCAACATCAATGTACATTTGTTTGCAACATACACTGCAAATACACATATTGCACATATTTAGCACAATGGAATGAATATTGTCTAAAGTATACTTGAACACCTTCCCTCATCATTCCCTCCCATCCCAGCCCTCCCACCACCCGAGTGCCCCCTCATGTCCAGATGTTACATGAGAAATATTGCATAATTGTTATTAACATTAATAACATAAATATGCAAACAGACAAAATGTAAAGTCATATATATATATAAATTAAATAATAATAAAAATAAAAGAGTCAGATAAAATAAACAGAAGAAAGGAAGGGAAAAAAATTAATTAGTTAGAGAAATAATAGTGATGAAAATAAATAAATAAATAGAAGAAAGGGGGGGGGGGGTGTTTGCTGTTTCCAGGCGAGAAGGATGAGTCGTCTAGCTATCAAGGAGGTAAATGCTATCACTACATAAGCTCTGCCTCTAGGTGGAGGAATATCCTGACAATATCCAAATAAGGCACACATAGGATTGGGAGTGATGTCCTTTTGGAACATTTGAGCATAGGCTGCAAAGATACAATTCCAGAATGTTGTAAGGTTAGGACAGGACCAGAACATGTGGATATGGTCTGCTGGCTGACCCTGACAGCAAGGACATGAAGGATCTATACTATATATTTGCCAGTTTTGCCTTAGTCAAATGAGCTCTCAAAATAATTTTGAGTTGTAGCAAGCGGTGCCGAGCGCAAGGGGAAGACGAATTTATAAGGTTGAGCACTGCCTCCCATTGGTTATCTGTCATTCCCTTCCCAAGGTTGAACTGCAAGAGGAACAATATCGCATATAGTGTTATAAAGTATAGAAATAAGACCCATTCGAGACAGGGATAATGACAGAATAGCATCAATTGTATTTTTTGCAGGAAGATCTGGAAATGAAGTATTACTTTTCTGGACAAAGTGTCTAATCTGGAGATATATAAAGAAGTGGAAGTTAGGTAAATTGAATAACTGGGAAAGTCGAGCAAACGATCCAAACTTACCATCAACATACAGGTTATAGATGGATTTAATACCCTCAGAGTGCCACATAGAAAAGGTGCTGTCAATAAGGAAGGGTGGGAAATTATAATAATTTTTTAGAGGGGAGAGTATTGAAGTGGACCTTAAGTTAAAATGTTTTCTAAATTGGGACAAAATTTTGATAGAATGGTACACCACTGGGTTAGAGAGAGGGAGAGTTGGAGCACACAGCACAGATCTTAGGTCAACTGAACTACAGGCGTTCTCAATTTGAACCCATGTCTCAGAGCTACCTGTTAAGTCTTCATCAACCCATTGTAACATTGACTTTATATTACATGCCCAGTAATAATTCATGAAGTTGGGTAAGGCCAAATCAGCAAGCTTTCTAGGTCTTTGAAGGGCACGCTTCTTAATTTTGTGTGACTTACCATTCCAAAGAAATTAAAGCATGTGTGTATCCAGGGATTTGAAAAAGCTCTTTTTAATTAGAATTGGGATGTTTTGAAAAAGGTAAAGAAACTTTGGTAATAAAATCATTTTAACAAGATTAATCCAGCCAGCTATGGTCAGTGGGAGGTTTCCCCATCTTTCCATATCTTTTTTACATTTCTCAAACAGAACACCAACATTTTTAGTAAAGAGAGTTGAGAATGTGGGTGTAATCACAACCCTGAGGTATTTAAAGCCTTTGCTGACAGTTCTGAAAGGGTACTGTGATGTTTGAAGAAGGAGGCCGTCTGCCTGATTGATAGGAAACATTTCACTTTTATCAAAATTGACCTTATAGCCTGAGATTTTTCCGAATTGGGTCAGGATTCTGAGTATGGCAGGTATTGATGTTAAAGGGTCTGTGACATAAACAATGATGTCATCGGCATATAGGGATATTTTATGCACCAGACCACCACGCTCTATACCAGAAAAGTTCTTTGGCTGTCTAAGGGCAATGGCTAAAGGCTCAATTGCAATAGCGAAAAGTAGAGGGGATAAGTTGCAGCCCTGGCGGGTACCTCTCCCAAGGACAAAGTACTCAGATAGTACAAAGTACCCATTCGTACTTACCGCAGCCAGGGGTTCAGAATACAGAAGCTTCACCCAGGAGATAAATGAGTCCTCAAATTTAAAGTGTTTGAGGGTAGAGAATAAATGAAGCCATTCGACCCGGTCGAATGCTTTTTCAGCATTGAGTGATATCACAATTTCAGGGGATTCAGATAAGGAGGAGTAAACAATATTTAAAAGACGTCTAATATTTGAGCTGGAATACCTCTTTGAAATAAAACCAGTTTGGTCAGATGCAATTATTTGTGAGATGACCTTTTCCAGCCTCATAGCTAATACTTTAGATAGAATTTTATAATCAACATTTAACAGGGAGATTGGGCGAAAGGAGGTGCATTGAAGTGGGTCCTTTCCACTTTTTGGTAAAAGGGTTATTACAGCCTGTTGTAAAGTTGGAGGGAGATGACCAGTTGATAGTGATTCATTGAACATAGCTTGGAGCAGAGTGCATAACATAGGTGTACATTTTTTTATAAAACTCTGATGTGAAGACATCTGGCCCCAGAGTTTTTAAGGATCATTTTAAGGATTTGATGGCTTCCATTATTTCCGCTTTGGATATTTCATCTCCCAACATAGAGTTCTGTTCCGTCGGTACTGATTGAAAATTAAGTTTATCGAGGAAGGGACCAAGCTGTGAGATGTTGTCAGTACATTCTGAGGTATAAAGGGTACTGTAATACTGTTTAAAAACATTGTTTATATCAGTGTGATCTGTAAGTGTTTCACCTGTTTGGCTGTAAATCTTAGGAATGAGGCGAGAGGATTGAGCTTGGCGAGCTTGCTGGACTAGCAGTTTACCCGCCTTGTCACCTGATTCATAGATATTAAATTGAGTTTTGGTGAGTAAATATGAGGCTCGGTCTGTAGACGGAGTCTCTCTTTAAACAATGCTGGAGAGGGACAGGTTGAATACAGACGATCAATGTCTGCAATAGATTGAGAGACATCATTAAGTTTGGAGTCTCTTGATTTTTTTGCTCTAGGGGAGTATTCTATTATTTGTCCCTGGAGATAGGCTTTAATAATAATAACAGGTGAAACACTTACAGATCACACTGATATAAACAATGTTTTTAAACAGTATTACAGTACCCTTGATACCTCAGAATGTACTGACAACATCTCACAGCTTGGTCCCTTCCTCGATAAACTTTAAGCGCAAGAGTTCACATTGCCTAGTAATCTATTGTCTACAAGGAAATAATCAATGCGAGTATATGTATGGTGAACAGCAGAGAAAAAAGAAAATGCCTTTTTGTTATTAAATTTAAATCTCCAGATGTCTGAGATGCCATTATGTGCAATAAAGTCATTCACAACTTTGGCAGACTTTGTGAGAGATTGAGCCTTGTTAGATGACCTATCTAATACCGTGTTTAGCGCGCAATTAAAGTCACCCTCTATTATCAGATGATAATTAGTATCACTTGGTATAGTAGAGAATAATTTGCTAAAGAAGGAGTGGTCATCGTAGTTAGGTGCATAGACATTGACCATAATAATGAGACTGGCAAATAACAAACCCGAGACAATGACAAATCTCCCATTCGTATCAGTTATAACATCCTTAGCTTGAAAGGGAATATCTTTGTGTATGAGGATTGCAGTCCCTCTAGCTTTAGCATTAAACTGCGAGTGGTAAACCTGGCCAACCCAGCTTCTTTTAAGATATCTAACATGGGCACTCTGAAGGTGTGTTTCCTGTAGGAATGCTATGTCTGAGTGTAAATTATGTAAGTAGGACATTATTTTCTGTTTTTTCACCCAGTTATTCATCCCTTTAGCATTCAAAGAAACAAAGTGGACGGACTGATTTGGATTATAATTAGAGTTTGTTGTCATAGCCTAATAGGTTAATGTTAAGGGCAGTGGTAGCAGAGGCAGAGAGGGGGAGAAAGGAGAGTAGCAGAAAAAAAAGAAAGAAACAAAGGAAGAAACAAACAAACAAAAAAATTAAATAAGGTATAAACTTGGCTTGGGGCCTTACCTGTACTCTTCTTAACTAACACCATGAACATTCTAACTTACTACTCTGTTATTCACAAGAATAGATGAACACATACAATTTTAAGTGTCATACTTTGTGCAAAAGCACCTATGAACTTATGAAAGTTACTGGGTTACCTGGAAATTGTTAACAGGATTATGAAATTCAAAGTCCAGCAAACAAGTCAGCAGTTATTTATTTTGCCTGGTATTGCCTCAGTATGTGTGGGCACCAATATTTACCGTCTATGGTAGGCACGGGCGCATGCGGCATGACAGCTCCAACTAAGTGCGTCATCCGAGAAGAAAACAAAAGCTTGCGGCACTTTGCAAGATCAATTTACTGAATTTACCCATTTACTCACCACCACCCGAGTGGTTTTCACGTTTTCAATGTCTTATGGAGCAGACAGTGATGAAGATGACGCTGGCCGGTTGTCCCGAAGAAACGAGGAAACCTCTTCAGGTGAAAAGAAAGTTTGTTTAACTCTGTTTTTGTCGATAACATGGAGTTTTGCTGGGAAAAACATCCTGTACTCGAACCCGGCATTTCGTAGCGCTGATTTTACTGCGGAGTATGCTGATCTCCTTTTGGACACCTCTACGCTGTAGTCGGGAAAGATGTGTATCTTGGAGCCACGGAAGGATAGGGACCCAGCCTCTCTCGCCAGCTTCAGGATGCAGTCCTTTGCCTGAAAATAGTGGATCCGAGCAATGAATGGACGTGGGGGATCATCCTGCTTTTTCCTCGGAGTGGCTACTCTGTGGGCTCTGTCCAGTCAGGGGGATATGAAAAGCATCTGCTCCAAAAAGTTCTTTAAGGAATATTTCCATGAACGAGGATGGATGCTGACCCTCAACTTTTTCAGGTAAGCCTGTTATACAGATGTTGTTGCGCCTCGACCTATTTTCCAGGTCGTCCGTCTTAAACTTCAAGGTCTCGTTTTCTTTGGACAGGGCTAAGCAGGTGGACTCCAGTGTTGTTAATCTGGCCTCCATGTCGTTAAGCGATGTTACTTGAATTGTCTGGTCATGTCGGTCAATGGTTGCTCGGTCATCAGAGTGTTGGGCTGATAGCTTTTCAATGATGCGGTCTTCCATGGACTTGAGAAGTGTCAGTGGCGCGTTGCTAGCAGCGTGTTCAGTGTTTTGGCTAGCTAGCCTTCCCTCGTGTTGGTCATCTTCGTTAGACTGCTCCTCTGAATGTTGGTTTTGCTTTCTTGTAGGTTTTCCCATGTTGTCAAATGTTTGTGCACGCTTGCATCGTTCAGTGTCTGCAACAGACTCCTGAAGACCTTCTACCAGTCTGTGGTGGCCAGCGCCCTCTTCTTTGCTGTGGCGTGCTGGTGGGGTGGCATCAAGACTGGTGAGGCAAACAGGCTGAACAAGCTGGTGAGGAAGGCCCGCTCTGTAGTGGGTCTTGATCTGGACACTTTGGAGTCAGTGGCTGAGAGGAGGATGAAGGACAAAATCTTATCCATCCTGGATAACTCCTCTCACCCTCTACATGACGAGCTGTGGCAGATGGGCAGCTCCTTCAGCCAACGCCTCCTCTCCCCCAGGTGCAAAACAGAACGCTTCAGGCTCCTTTGTGCCCACTGCCATAAGACTGTACAACAGCAGCCTATGACAACAATAACAGTCCATCCTGACACAAAACTTCACCCCCATAAAACACTACATGACCTGCTTCATTATTATCATTATTATCATTGTATTATTATTATTATTATTATTTAGGTCAATATATATATACATATATACTGTACATTCTATATATTATATTAGTCTATATTATATAACATTTCATTATATTACACTATATTGTTCATATTTCACTATATTATATTATATTATATTATATTATATAACTGCACTCTGCAGTACTGTGGTACAACACTGCCTCTCTGCTCTTTACATTACTTTACTATTTATCATACCAAGTCACTTTAATCACTTGTCACTTTATCTTGTCATTCTCTGCAAATACTGTCTCAATTCCCTGCATAGTTAACTTCATTCATTTTGTACTATACTCCCTATATTTATTTTTATTTATCTTATCTATTCTGTTTAATGTGTATTTTGTATTTTGAGCTTTCTTGTCTGTGCTGCTGTAACGCCCGAATTTCCCCTCTGGGGATCAATAAAGTATTATCCTCTCCTATCCTATTTTAACATTCATGGTCCTGTTCATATGAACCGGGCCTTCATCATTTCTCGGGTTGTCTTTTGGAAAAGATAACTAGCAGACACTTTTTATAGCCTTTCTCACAACAACACTTTTCTTGTAAGTATCAGGGTGTGAGGACGTGAACAAACAGGATTTACTAACGTCAAATTAAATGTTCACTTTTCACATTTCAACAAGCTGCTTCAGTCCTGAGAACAAACATCAAATGAAGCTTTCATTTCTACCAACAGTTTATAAAGACATGCGACATTTCCCTCTTTCCATTAAATCGTCTTCAATGAATCTGAACTCACCTGCCGTCGTGTCGTGGAGGAATAATCCCACGAGAGACACAAACACCAGAGTCTTCATTGTGACCTGTGAAGTCTTCAGCTGAATGCCCTTTGAGCACATAATAAACATAATCACATCTGGGACAGTTTCATCGCAGAACTATTAATATTTCCCTGTTGGTGAGGTTGTTTCTTAGCAGCTCGGCTCTGACAACTGAAGAATGCAAACCCCAGGTCAAACCCTTTTCAACTTTCTAACCAGTAAGCCCTCTTTTACTGCTCACCTGGGTTATTGGATTAGCTAATGTGATAGGGTTGACAAAGAATCTGATCAAAAACTTTGCTGAAAAGATTACAGTATTTACCTGTTATGTTACCCAGTACTACACCTGATTTTGCATGGTGGGTATCTACTTCTCTGCTTTTATGTTCATCTACCGATGTAAGGAAGGTGGAAAATCATTTCTGAATACTCTGATAATGCAATATATGATGCCTTGTTTCAGATAAACCATGAGCCGGTGGGTTGACTTCTGTCCATGGTTATGAGGCCCCATCATATGATTGTGGATGTGGGGATCAGGCTGTGAGTATACAACAGTGCCACATCATCAAACAATAATTCAAATAACAAAAGAAAAAAGAAAAAACACTCTAAAACACGTTAAACATCTGCTAAATGTAGTCAACTTTTATTATGAAATAAGGGATCCACATTCACTTAATTCCTAGTCACTTCACCCTGATTAACTGCTAAGCCTAACCATGGAGATTTTCAAGTATGGCACGTATGATTCATATCTTTTCATTAATGGGTGTTTGATGTAAAATAAACACAAGCAGCCTTTAACTGTTAACCAACCAGCTACGTTTGCTAGATGCTTGCTAGCAAAAAAACATGGAGTCGAAACCTTCATGTATTCCTTCCTACTAAAATGCTGCCAGTACATTGTACATGTGACCAACAGGCCACAAGTACAAAGTGTTATCAGTGTGATAAGAGAAATGTAAAATTTGTATATAAAATATATATTTTAAATTTTAAATAACATAAAGCTTTCGTTGAGTTTCTATTTTTGTCATGTTCTTCATCTTACATTTCTTACATTTTGTCCACAGACCTATATATGTCCCCTCCTCATCAACCCCTGTCTCTATGGAGTTAGATCAGTCTCAATGTTCACAAATGCACACAGAAGGATTCACAAATGTATTTCATTGCACACACAAATATATGATATACATATGTATTTAAAAAACACATTTGTATCTTGTTACATTTATATACAGACTGTTCAGTCTGCATTTACAAACTGTTTGTCATTTGTGAACCTCACTGCATTTGTGTGTGAGACTTTTGAGACTCCCCTGCTGTGGTTAGATTCACAAATGCATTTTTTTTTCAGCAAGGAAATGTCTGTAGCCAATCAGATGTCTACTTCCTATTCAATCAATCACAGTAGCGTGGATTGAAGGGTATGTTTTAATGTGATCACTTTAGCGTTACATCTGTGCATACAGCATAATGTAGATCACAAAATAGGAGGTGAATTGAGGCAGTCATGTAATGAACTGAATACTCAGTGTATTTGCGTATCCTGAGCAGCAATCTGTAAATATTTGTTGCACAAAGAGTTCTCAGAAAAGCAAACACAGCACACCCCCCCCCCAAATAAATAAAAGAAAATCAACAGATTACCCCTTTGTGTACATTGAAAATCCTAGACCACTTGGAACTGTGCCTTGAGCAGCTTCTATAAAAGCTGGATGATGGCTCTGTGAGGGCCAGTTATTCAGCTTGGAGAAAAGCTTCCTACCTTGTGTTTTCATTGAGCGATACTCTGAAGCTAACCATCTGTATCATCATGAATCTGTGGTTCAGCAGTCTTTTCCTGGTGGTTGGGTTTTTCATGAGCAGCTCAGCTCAGTCAGTTGAAGAATGCAGGCCTCTGGTCACACCTCTTCCTACTTTTGAACCGGTAAGACTCCTCTGCTTCTTAATGGGTTTTTAGGTGAGCATTAGTATTAACGATTTAAGTAGTACACATATCTTTGAATCTCGTTTCAGTTTCTTCCTCCCTTTCTTTAGGATAAGGATCAGCAACAACTTAACACTTAAAGACAAATTCTCTGCAAATTCTTAAAAGCAAAGGTTAACAACCTTCCCCTTAAGTCACTCAGTTAAAAATATGGTTACTTATTTCCAATGTGACTTCCTCAGCATAATGTTGATTCATGGGATGTCAAAATTGGGACCTTTTGAAGTGCTCAGGGATATTTCCTTCACTCAATGGTTTATGAATAAAAACACATATTTGAGAAATATTCATATTATAAATGTTAAGAATCTGGAGCTTCTGAAACAAAGGAGCAGAAGAAGCACAGGACTCTGATCGGGTTGCCATACTGACAAAGCGTTTCTGGAGGAGCAGAATTCTATGACTCAATCTTATTGGTATATTCTTGTTCTCCTCTGATTCCAGTCTTTAACTTGAACTTTAAGTTGTACTTGAAGCTTTTAGTCACTTTCACCTTGCCTTTTAAGACAGTTCTCCCAGATAGATTTGTTATCATAAATTCGGTACTGTGCCTGTACCCTACATTTCTAAACCTAAATAATCAAAATCAAAATTTAGTATACTGAATATGAGCTTCTGCACCTGGTGGAAAAAGATTAAAATCATGAAAGAGGAACAATATGATCAAAGACTTTTGGTACCCAGTGCTACACCTTTATTCAATTGGTGCCAATAAACACTTAGATTGTCTGTTCAGCTCTGCTTACTTTTAATAAAGATATTTATTTCTACTTTACTGACTTCTTGTTTATCTGCAGAGTTATGGAAAGTGGATCTTCATCATGGGTTGGATTGATAGTGAACCATTTAAAGTATTGTTCAGATCAGCAAAGAGCCAGTGGATTAATTTCCGTGAGACACCGGGACAACCCAAGGAACTTGTTGAGGATATTGGGATCAGGCAGTGAGTATAAGCAGTGCAACGTTTATATACTGTGACCAGTGCCGGTGCATAAGCTGTATGCACGAGACCGCTACGATCTCTGTGCACGTAATTTAACTGCTGCTTTATGTTTCCTGTTCTCCATTATGTTCTCCTCTACTTTTAGTATTGTCTTTTTACATGTTCTTTTGTAATATTAAGTAACAAAGAGTAAGGTCTCTTAACCAGCTTTTTGTGTGTCTTGAGATAACACTTGTTATGAATTGGTGCTATCCTGCAGAATTTCAGCAGCTCAAATGTGAAAACGTCTTATTTTACATCAATCTCTTGTAGTGTTAGTTTATAGAATGAACCACCTTTGTTACACTATTGTGTGAATGTTCCAGTCCTAAACAGGGTTTTTCCAACTTGTTCTTCAACCTCCAAAAGACATGAACTTCCCTTTTATTCTTTATTTTTTCACAGTCCTACATATTGCAAGTATGGATCATCCCCTGTAACTCTTCATATGAACACTGCAGTAACTGACAGTAAGTCACCTGATTAGATATGATACTTTAGCTTGTCAGTGTTCGTTCTGTGCGTCAATGAATCCGGCTTTGTCCAAAAAAAAGTACAACTGATTTATAAATGAAACAGCTTATTGTGACCAGTATTTACTTTATAGTTGAGTGACCAACTCCTATTGTCATAGTCATTATCTTAGGTAACAGAAAGAAGCTATTATGTAAGGGACTTAATTGCCAAAACCAACCCATACCCCATCCTTTCTTCCAAATTCCTAACAAAAGTTAGACCATTTCACAACATCGAACACAACTTCGGCCTGTTTGTTTGGAAAATGTGTAGGTATGAGGACTTGTCGCCTTTCATATAGTTTAGGAAAACTCTCCCAGAGGTCATAAAAGTGGGTTGGAACAAAGATATTCAGTACCCAGTAACCTGATTCATCATATATACTGTCCTGTTGCCTTTAGATACCTATAGGTTTCAGTGTACATCAGACATTGTATGAATCAGCAATGGATAATAGACACTACAATGAATTTTAAACTCTGACTATTGTCGACCTTCATTTTAGTCTCGGAGCCAACTCAACAGTGGATGCCTCAGATAATGGTGCTGTAATTGTGTTTTTTATTTAACTGTTTTTCTTTTCAGAGACAAACTTCAGCTGCACATATCACTCTCTTCCAACCTGTGAGGGATGTCTGCTGTATACCGTCAACAGCAGAAACAACAACAATTTACTTCCAATTATGAACATCGTCAACCCCACAACCATTCATGAGGTCAAAGGCTATCGAGCTTTTTACCTGATGGGTAGGAAAACCAAAAGAGCAAATACCTCCTTCTATATCCAAAACATTTTTCATATTCATTTTATTTTATTTTTTGTATGTTTCCAGCTAAAGAAAACCACGTCAAGCACTATGACATGATGCATACCATGAAGCAGGCGAGGTGTCTTGGTTTCACAGGAGAACCAGACTTCATCTACAACCCTGAGAATTGTGCGTGACCTTCATAACTGTCTGATTAAATAAGGAAATTGATTTGTGTGATTTTGGACCACCATTTATTTTTTCTCTCTCTTTCTCTTTGCAGCTCTCTGCAGTAATGACGATGATAATGACGATGATGATTGAAGCTATTTTAGGATGAAGTCATAACAAACATCCGGGACAAACAATGCAAGCTTCAAATTGTGGAAGTAAAAAAAGAAAAAGAAAATGTAAAATTAGTGGACTGTGTCTTTTTTTCAAACTAATATCGTGTTGGTCTGAATAATATGTTTTGTTTTTGTCAAGACATATTTGCAAAAAGAGGAATGGTATGATATTTGGGGTTTAGATTAAATGTTAATACACATTCAGATTTCACCACTTACCTGTATAGTGAATGTACTCATGGCTGAGGCCAGCTGTCACTCACAATGGTTGTCCACAGAGTGATCCCAGGAAATCCTGAGATCCCAGGTTGAAAAATCCTGTGTAGAAGATGTAGAAAGGTGTAGAAAATCTTTATTGTAAAAAATGTATCATCTATTTCCTGAGCTCTCCTTCCAATCGTGTCCTGTCAGATACCCTCAAAAACATCACACTAGCAGCCAACATACAGCACTTTGTTCAATCAACTACACGTGTGATTGTTGACATAAAATTTAAATGCACACCCACTGGAAACAACTCTTCTTCATCTTTTGAACACCTTGGTTTTATTGTGCACTCTAAAGCCCCAGTTGTTGTTTTAATCATTTACAGACCACCCAAACCAAACAATGTTTTTATCCAGGAATTTTCTGATTTCTTATCATATTTTATGTCCAGATATGACATGGTTCTTATTTTAGGTGATTTTAACATTCATGTTTGATGCCCTACTCAGACTTTTAGCACTGATTTTATGGACACCTTGGCTTCTTTTAACATCACTCAGGAAGTCCAAGTTCCTACACACTCAAAAGGTCACACCCTTGATTTGGTTTTACACCACGGTCTCATCCCATACAACATTGAAACTAAGGATATCCGTGTGTCCGACCATAAACTGGTTTTATTTAGCATGGTTTTATCATTTTTACCTGTTCTCAACAGTCAACCAGTCTCTCGTCGTGTTTTTACACCTACCTCAGCTGGACAAGTGCAATTTTAATTATTTTAGATTTAAGTGTGGCATTCGATACTGTAGATCATGTCATTTTAATTGAACGTCTCGAGTCCTGGGTTGGTCAAGGGCACTGCACTTAGCTGGTTTTATTCCTATCTTTTAGACAGACCCTTTGCGGTCACCATAGGTAACCACTCATCCTCCACCTCTTGTTTTACCTGTGGTGTACCACAAGGTTCGATTTTAGGCCCACTCTTATTTTCTATTTATATGCTCCCACTCGGTAAAATTATGCAGCGCCATAACCTTTCTTTTCATTGTTGTTTTCATTGTGGACAACACACAAATATACCTTCCGCTGAGACCTGGTGACCAAGTAAGCCTAGCTGCTGCTTTTAACTGTCTCGAGGATATAAAATGTTGGATGGCTCAAAGTTTTTTACAATTAAATGAGTCAAAGTCAGAAATCATACTCTTTAATTATCCACACCAAAACATCAGCCAGATTGAAAGTTCCCTCGGTCCTCTCTCCGCTAACATCACACCCATTGCAAGAAATTTAGGAGTCATTTTTGATTCAGACCTCACCTTCAACCAACACATCCAGAAAGTTGTCCAGTCCTGTTTCATCCACATCAGATCCATTTCAAAAATTAAATCAATTCTCTCACCTGCTGACCTGGAAAAACTAATTCACTTATTAATCTTTTCTCGTCTAGACTATTGCAACTCCCTTCTCTCTGGTATAACTCATAGTACACTTTCCCGCCTCCAACTGGCCCAAAATGCAGCAGCTAGGCTTCTTACTGGTTTTATCAGACGACATCACATCACTCCTGTCCTTGCTTCCCTCCACTGGCTACCTGTCACTTTTAGAATTGACTTACTGATCACTTTTAAAGCTTGTCTTGGCCTTGCCCCGAGTTACATTTGTGAAATTTTAACCCCCAACCAACCTTCTCGTGACCTCAGCTCCTCAGGCAGTGCCCTTCTGGTTGTTCCAAAGTCGAGGCTCAAATTGAAAGGAGACCGAGCCTTTGCGATCAGAGCCCCTCGACTTTGGAACAACCTGCCTGAGGAGATAAGGCGGGCAGAGTCAGTGGCATCTTTTAAATCACTTCTTAAAACTCACTTTTATAGACTTGCTTTTATGTGATTTCTCCTTTAAAAATCTATCTCTTCCTTTTATTAATTTTATTGCTCTTAACCTTTTTATCTTTCTCTTCTTTAAATGTTTTAACCTTTAAATGCATTCCTTCCTGTATTAATTTTACTGCTCTTAGTCTTTTTAAATTCCTACTGCTTTTATCTTTTAACTCTTCAGCTCTCTGTTGCTTTATTCATTTAACCAATGTTTATCCCTTCTTTTTATCTTCATTCTGTGTTTACAGCCTGTGATGTGATGTCTTCCCACTCTCCCTCAATTTTAATTTTGTTTTCTCCTGATTGATTTTAAACTAATTTTCCTTCAGTGTACTGGACTGCCTCTCTATACCTGCCTGTTGACTCCATATCATTCCTGTTATTTGCATTTTTTACAATTTTGCCCTCTCTGTTGATCTCTGTTCTGTTGTGTTTTTGCTGTATTTGCTCTGTCTGTCACAGCACTTTGTAAACATTTGTTTTTAAAGGTGATAAAATAAAGAAAGATCACAAAGGAACACAAACGTCAGCCTGTTTGTGTGAGTCCGCCTTCTCTCACATGAAAATTACCTTGTGGCCTTCCTACACCTTGAATCCAACTCCTTATGCCCTGAGTATGAGAATCTTGCCGCCTCCTCCCGGTGCCAGAGGCGTGTTTGTGTGTGGTTGCAATGCTCTAACTGGACTGGTAGATTTTGGAAAACTGGCAACTTTAAAAGAAAGTCTTGGTTCAAAGAGGATTGGGCCCCCTTGTATTAGACTGTCCTGTAATGAACTGTTTACTCAGTATATTTGTTTGTTGTAGGCAGCCAAGGACAGGTCAACAATTCTGTTAAAGTCTGTTGTACAAATAACGAAGTGACCTTTGGAAATTCTACAAACATTGCTTACTTAACTCTGGGAGATACATGTAATAGGAATAAGTATGAGTACTCAGGTACTCGAGTAAACCGCAACCGCTTCAGCTCAATTCAACATCCATGCAGCAGGTGCAGCGAGCAGGATTACAACAACAACTGCTTTATGGCATCTACGGTAACTCTTTAGGGACACATTACTCCAAAGCCCACAGCGGGCGCAAAGAGCCAGATTACAGCAACAACCACTGCTTTATGGAATTGGTGCTACGGCCTCAAACTCACGATCACCACGAGTCTTAAAATTTGTCCGTTGGACAGACAGCAGGTGTAGGGTGTTGGATCTTAGTGAACAGGTTGGTGAATACATATGAATAAGCTCTGATAGGTATTCTGGGGCCTAACCCGGAAAGGCTCTAAAAGTGAGGTTGAGAATTTTAAGCTTAATCCTATATGCCACAGGGAGCTAGTGCATCGATTTCAGAGTGATGTGAAGTGACAGGTGTTGGCCTGGTGAGTACTCGGATTAGCAGGAAAATGTTCTTGTTGAGATAATAAATCCCACCATGGAGTCCAGTCTCTGGTGGTGGTGAAGCTGATGACTTGTTAAGAACAGGTGGGTGAAGAATTGATGGATGATGATTCTGCAAAGACGAGCGGTGATGGGGAGTTGGAGGGGCGTTAAAAACATCAGCATGAATGAACTAAGGCAGAGAAAGAATCATTTTTAAAAGGGTAGACGGACGATGATAGGCTGACAATGAAGGAGGAACGGCATGCGATTGGTGAAATGACTACCGCTGAAGAAACAGCTGATTATCCAATGAAAGCCTTCAGAAAATGACAGCTCGAGGATGACAGTGTAAATGTGAGTGAGCGTGGGTAAGAGGGATGAATGAGAGATAGACCTGATCGGGAAGGCAAATATATCTTCCTGACACTTTACAGGTACCAAAGAGACTTTACAGGGCTAACCAATAAGTTTTCTTCATCAACAGACTAGGGCTGGACCTGAATATTCAGTTATTTGAATATTCGTTAGTCGGGCAGGCAATCGAATATTAATTTTAGGATTTGAATATTTGTTGTTGTTTTTTGGGGGTACCTGATATTCCTATCTTCACAGCAGTCAGTGAACGTCACACTTCAGTTTACCTTTACCTTTAAAGGGCAGACGAAATGTGGAAGACTCAATAGAATCGATAGCATGTTGGATAGTACAGCGTCAAAGGCCAAGGTGAGGCTGAGTCAGTCTTTGTTTTGGCTGGATTCAGGCAGCTCTTCCAATCTAACGGACTGCTCTATTCATAATTCTGAAAATGTATTAAAGAAATCATGTCACTTCTTAAAGGGATAATTGGGTATTTTTGAAGTGGGGTTGTATGAGTTACTTGTCATTAGTAAGTATATTAGCCACCAGAGCTGAGCTAAGCTATAGATTGTAAGAAGACGGGTAAGTGTGCTCCATGCTATAAAATACAATGTTGGGATAAATGTACGCTACATTGAAAAAAGATCTCAGCACTTACTGTACGTTACTCAACATATCACTATTTATACATTTTTAAACACTGTTTGTTTGATTTCAACCCATATCAAATGATTTACTACAATCGATAACATGGAAATGAGACTTGAAAGAAGGTCTTTGGCGCTTGGACTCTACGGGGTAGTTGATGTGTTTGGAGAATGTAAAATATGAGCGTCAAGAGAATAAATCCCCCCATGGAGTCTAGACACTCGTGGTGGTGAAGACGGACGGTGATGGGGAGTTAGAGGGGCGTTAAAGACGCATAAGTCATGGCTGAATGCGTCATTTTGTGGGCTAGCAATCGATAGCATGTTGGATGTTACAGCGCCAAAGACAAAGGTGAGGCTATAGGTCAGTTTGTTTTGGCTGGATTCAGTCAGTCCTGGGAAGAACTGTATTCTTAGTGTATTTGTGCCTCGTGGGCAACACGGGACAAGTCAACATATCTGTAAATGTTTGATGCACAAGTCAAAGTGTCCTTTGAAGTCCTTCAAACACATCGTACCCTTGGATCTCCTTTTCATTCACAGTGACCTGATGTTAGCTTGCTAGACTGTTTAGCATCTTTGCCATTTAGCTAACACAAGTAGCTAGCATGGATTAAAGCCTTGAACATCAAATCGTAAGCTTTCCTTGTAGGTTAACCAAATGTGTTTTAACATGTCTTATCTTTACAAATACAAATCACATACTTGTTAATATTCTAAAATATGACACAAACTGCTTCTTTCTTTAAATGAGAGCTGGCAGCAGGCAAGACGTGGGACTTCAATAACCACTGGTATCCATATTCAAGCCATTGTAGACTGTCCTTTGATGAACTGTATATTCTGAGTGTTTGTGCATCATGGGCAAACGCAGACAAATCAACAAACCTGTAAATGTTTGATGCAAAAACAAATCATGTGTCGTGGAGACATCCTCCAAACACATGACAACCTGAAATCTCCTTTTAACCTGCAGAGAGAAGGTTAAAGTGAAGTATTACTTACCCAACTGTGGGAAAAAACACAAACAAAACCACTGAATTTGTAGGCTAATTTTGTGTTGCATTTGTTTCATCCTAGAGATTGTTCCCCAATCATAATTTCTGGTAAAAATCATTTTTAAAGAAAACATAAGAACCATGATAAATTAAGTTGTTGACAGCAAAACAGATTGTAACTAATTCGTCAACAAGGCCAAACGGTGACTAAATGTGTGATTTCAAAACTGTTTAACCTCTTTGCTATAAAGGTAACACAAGTAGCGAGTAATGATTGTAAGCCTTTACCATCAAACTGTTGTGATTTCTCATTGTACTTTAACTAAAGTAATGTTTGTAGATGTGTTTGCCTTTACAAAAGTAACCATAGACTGTTTTTATCTTCATGTCAAGGTGTACAACTCTTGGATGAAAACCTCTTTTGTTAAGCCCTAGCTGTGACTCCTCATTGTTGTGATATCACAAAGGTGGGAGGAGGGAAATATTGCTTTTCAACTTGTGGACTTAAAAGTAGAAGCTGTTGATGAAAAATCCTTCATGTCAAACCCCAGAAGACTTGGAACGATGCCATGAGCAGCTTAGATAAAGGCTCAGTGGCTCTGTGAGGCTCAGTCATTTAGCTTTCCCTGAGCAAACCTTCATGTCTGGTGGTTGTTTCACCTTATATTCTGAAAAACATTCTCCATAGCATCATGAATCTTTGGTTCAGCAGTCTTTTTCTGTTGGTGAGGTTGTTTCTTAGCAGCTCGGCTCTGACAACTGAAGAATGCAAACCCCAGGTCAAACCCTTTTCAACTTTCTAACCGGTAAGCCCTCTTTTACTGCTCACCTGGGTTATTGGATTAGCTAATGTGATAGGGTTGACAAAGAATCTGATCAAAAACTTTGCTGAAAAGATTACAGTATTTACCTGTTATGTTACCCAGTACTACACCTGATTTTGCATGGTGGGTATCTACTTCTCTGCTTTTATGTTCATCTACCGATGTAAGGAAGGTGGAAAATCATTTCTGAATACTCTGATAATGCAATATATGATGCCTTGTTTCAGATAAACCATGAGCCGGTGGGTTGACTTCTGTCCATGGTTATGAGGCCCCATCATATGATTGTGGATGTGGGGATCAGGCTGTGAGTATACAACAGTGCCACATCATCAAACAATAATTCAAATAACAAAAGAAAAAAGAAAAAACACTCTAAAACACGTTAAACATCTGCTAAATGTAGTCAACTTTTATTATGAAATAAGGGATCCACATTCACTTAATTCCTAGTCACTTCACCTTGACTAACTGCTAAGCCTAACCATGGAGATTTTCAAGTATGGCACGCATGATTCATATCTTTTCATTAATGGGTGTTTGATGTAAAATAAACACAAGCAGCCTTTAACTGTTAACCAGCCAGCTATTTTTGCTAGATGCTTGCTAGCAAAAAAACATGGAGTCGAAACCTTCATGTATTCCTTCCTACTAAAATGCTGCCAGTACATTGTACATGTGACCAACAGGCCACAAGTACAAAGTCTTATCAGTGTGATAAGAGAAATGTAAAATTTGTATATAAAATATATATTTTAAATTTTAAATAACATAAAGCTTTTGTTGAGTTTCTATTTTTGTCATGTTCTTCATCTTACATTTCTTCCATTTTGTCCACAGACCTATATATGTCCCCTCCTCATCAACCCCTGTCTCTATGGAGTTAGATCAGTCTCAATGTTCACAAATGCACACAGAAGGATTCACAAATGTATTTCATTGCACACACAAATATATGATATACATATGTATTTAAAAAACACATTTGTATCTTGTTACATTTATATACAGACTGTTCAGTCTGCATTTACAAACTGTTTGTCATTTGTGAACCTCACTGCATTTGTGTGTGAGACTTTTGAGACTCCCCTGCTGTGGTTAGATTCACAAATGCATTTTTTTTTCAGCAAGGAAATGTCTGTAGCCAATCAGATGTCTACTTCCTATTCAGTCAATCACAGTAGCGTGGATTGAAGGGTATGTTTTAATGTGATCACTTTAGCGTTACATCTGTGCATACAGCATAATGGAGATCAAGAAATAGGAGGTGAATTGAGGCAGTCATGTAATGAACTGAATACTCAGTGTATTTGTGTATCCTGAGCAGCAATCTGTAAATAATTGTTGCACAAAGAGTTCTCAGAAAAGCAAACACAGCACACCCTGGATTCTCCTTTTCTCTCAAAGTGAGACACAGGTGAAGTGAACTGTCACCTACCCCCCCCCCCCCCCCCTCCCCCCCCCCCGCAAAATAAATAAAAGAAAATCAACAGATTACCCCTTTGTGTACATTGAAAATCCTAGACCACTTGGAACTGTGCCTTGAGCAGCTTCTATAAAAGCTGGATGATGGCTCTGTGAGGGCCAGTTATTCAGCTTGGAGAAAAGCTTCCTACCTTGTGTTTTCATTGAGCGATACTCTGAAGCTAACCATCTGTATCATCATGAATCTGTGGTTCAGCAGTCTTTTCCTGGTGGTTGGGTTTTTCATGAGCAGCTCAGCTCAGTCAGTTGAAGAATGCAGGCCTCTGGTCACACCTCTTCCTACTTTCGAACCGGTAAGACTCCTCTGCTTCTTAATGGGTTTTTAGGTGAGCATTAGTATTAACGATTTAAGTAGTACACATATCTTTGAATCTCGTTTCAGTTTCTTCCTCCCTTTCTTTAGGATAAGGATCAGCAACAACTTAACACTTAAGGACAAATTCTCTGCAAATTCTTAAAAGCAAAGGTTAACAACCTTCCCCTTAAGTCACTCAGTTAAAAATATGGTTACTTATTTCCAATGTGACTTCCTCAGCATAATGTTGATTCATGGGATGTCAAAATTGGGACCTTTTGAAGTGCTCAGGGATATTTCCTTCACTCAATGTTTTATGAATAAAAACACATATTTGAGAAATATTCATATTATAAATGTTAAGAATCTGGAGCTTCTGAAACAAAGGAGCAGAAGAAGCACAGGACTCTGATCGGGTTGCCATACTGACAAAGCGTTTCTGGAGGAGCAGAATTCTATGACTCAATCTTATTGGTCTATTCTTGTTCTCCTCTGATTCCAGTCTTTAACTTGAACTTTAAGTTGTACTTGAAGCTTTTAGTCACTTTCACAGCCTTTTAAGACAGTTCTCCCAGATAGATTTGTTATCATAAATTCGGTACTGTGCCTGTACCCTACATTTCTAAACCTAAATAATCAAAATCAAAATTTAGTATACTGAATATGAGCTTCTGCACCTGGTGGAAAAAGATTAAAATCATGAAAGAGGAACAATATGATCAAAGACTTTTGGTACCCAGTGCTACACCTTTATTCAATTGGTGCCAATAAACACTTAGATTGTCTGTTCAGCTCTGCTTACTTTTAATAAAGATATTTATTTCTACTTTACTGACTTCTTGTTTATCTGCAGAGTTATGGAAAGTGGATCTTCATCATGGGTTGGATTGATAGTGAACCATTTAAAGTATTGTTCAGATCAGCAAAGAGCCAGTGGATTAATTTCCGTGAGACACCGGGACAACCCAAGGAACTTGTTGAGGATATTGGGATCAGGCAGTGAGTATAAGCAGTGCAACGTTTATATACTGTGACCAGTGCCGGTGCATAAGCTGTATGCACGAGACCGCTACGATCTCTGTGCACGTAATTTAACTGCTGCTTTATGTTTCCTGTTCTCCATTATGTTCTCCTCTACTTTTAGTATTGTCTTTTTACATGTTCTTTTGTAATATTAAGTAACAAAGAGTAAGGTCTCTTAACCAGCTTTTTGTGTGTCTTGAGATAACACTTGTTATGAATTGGTGCTATCCTGCAGAATTTCAGCAGCTCAAATGTGAAAACGTCTTATTTTACATCAATCTCTTGTAGTGTTAGTTTATAGAATGAACCACCTTTGTTACACTATTGTGTGAATGTTCCAGTCCTAAACAGGGTTTTTCCAACTTGTTCTTCAACCTCCAAAAGACATGAACTTCCCTTTTATTCTTTATTTTTTCACAGTCCTACATATTGCAAGTATGGATCATCCCCTGTAACTCTTCATATGAACACTGCAGTAACTGACAGTAAGTCACCTGATTAGATATGATACTTTAGCTTGTCAGTGTTCGTTCTGTGCGTCAATGAATCCGGCTTTGTCCAAAAAAAAGTACAACTGATTAATAAATGAAACAGCTTATTGTGACCAGTATTTACTTTATAGTTGAGTGACCAACTCCTATTGTCATAGTCATTATCTTAGGTAACAGAAAGAAGCTATTATGTAAGGGACTTAATTGCCAAAACCAACCCATACCCCATCCTTTCTTCCAAATTCCTAACAAAAGTGGGACCACTTCACAACATCGAACACAACTTCGGCCTGTTTGTTTGGAAAATGTGTAGGTATGAGGACTTGTTGCCTTTCATATAGTTTAGGAAAACTCTCCCAGAGGTCATAAAAGTGGGTTGGAACAAAGATATTCAGTACCCAGTAACCTGATTCATCATATATACTGTCCTGTTGCCTTTAGATACCTATAGGTTTCAGTGTACATCAGACATTGTATGAATCAGCAATGGATAATAGACACTACAATGAATTTTAAACTCTGACTATTGTCGACCTTCATTTTAGTCTCGGAGCCAACTCAACAGTGGATGCCTCAGATAATGGTGCTGTAATTGTGTTTTTTATTTAACTGTTTTTCTTTTCAGAGACAAACTTCAGCTGCACATATCACTCTCTTCCAACCTGTGAGGGATGTCTGCTGTATACCGTCAACAGCAGAAACAACAACAATTTACTTCCAATTATGAACATCGTCAACCCCACAACCATTCATGAGGTCAAAGGCTATCGAGCTTTTTACCTGATGGGTAGGAAAACCAAAAGAGCAAATACCTCCTTCTATATCCAAAAAATTTTTCATATTCATTTTATTTTATTTTTTGTATGTTTCCAGCTAAAGAAAACCACGTCAAGCACTATGACATGATGCATACCATGAAGCAGGCGAGGTGTCTTGGTTTCACAGGAGAACCAGACTTCATCTACAACCCTGAGAATTGTGCGTGACCTTCATAACTCTCTGATTAAATAAGGAAATTGATTTGTGTGATTTTGGACCACCATTTATTTTTTCTCTCTCTTTCTCTTTGCAGCTCTCTGCAGTAATGACGATGATAATGACGATGATGATTGAAGCTATTTTAGGATGAAGTCATAACAAACATCCGGGACAAACAATGCAAGCTTCAAATTGTGGAAGTAAAAAAAGAAAAAGAAAATGTAAAATTAGTGGACTGTGTCTTTTTTTCAAACTAATATCGTGTTGGTCTGAATAATATGTTTTGTTTTTGTCAAGACATATTTGCAAAAAGAGGAATGGTATCATATTTGGGGTTTAGATTAAATGTTAATACACATTCAGATTTCACCACTTACCTGTATAGTGAATGTACTCATGGCTGAGGCCAGCTGTCACTCACAATGGTTGTCCACAGAGTGATCCCAGGAAATCCTGAGATCCCAGGTTGAAAAATCCTGTGTAGAAGATGTAGAAAGGTGTAGAAAATCTTTATTGTAAAAAATGTATCATCTATTTCCTGAGCTCTCCTTCCAATCGTGTCCTGTCAGATACCCTCAAAAACATCACACTAGCAGCCAACATACAGCACTTTGTTCAATCAACTACACGTGTGATTGTTGACATAAAATTTAAATGCACACCCACTGGAAACAACTCTTCTTCATCTTTTGAACACCTTGGTTTTATTGTGCACTCTAAAGCCCCAGTTGTTGTTTTAATCATTTACAGACCACCCAAACCAAACAATGTTTTTATCCAGGAATTTTCTGATTTCTTATCATATTTTATGTCCAGATATGACATGGTTCTTATTTTAGGTGATTTTAACATTCATGTTTGATGCCCTACTCAGACTTTTAGCACTGATTTTATGGACACCTTGGCTTCTTTTAACATCACTCAGGAAGTCCAAGTTCCTACACACTCAAAAGGTCACACCCTTGATTTGGTTTTACACCACGGTCTCATCCCATACAACATTGAAACTAAGGATATCCGTGTGTCCGACCATAAACTGGTTTTATTTAGCATGGTTTTATCATTTTTACCTGTTCTCAACAGTCAACCAGTCTCTCGTCGTGTTTTTACACCTACCTCAGCTGGACAAGTGCAATTTTAATTATTTTAGATTTAAGTGTGGCATTCGATACTGTAGATCATGTCATTTTAATTGAACGTCTCGAGTCCTGGGTTGGTCAAGGGCACTGCACTTAGCTGGTTTTATTCCTATCTTTTAGACAGACCCTTTGCGGTCACCATAGGTAACCACTCATCCTCCACCTCTTGTTTTACCTGTGGTGTACCACAAGGTTCGATTTTAGGCCCACTCTTATTTTCTATTTATATGCTCCCACTCAGTAAAATTATGCAGCGCCATAACCTTTCTTTTCATTGTTGTTTTCATTGTGGACAACACACAAATATACCTTCCGCTGAGACCTGGTGACCAAGTAAGCCTAGCTGCTGCTTTTAACTGTCTCGAGGATATAAAATGTTGGATGGCTCAAAGTTTTTTACAATTAAATGAGTCAAAGTCAGAAATCATACTCTTTAATTATCCACACCAAAACATCAGCCAGATTGAAAGTTCCCTCGGTCCTCTCTCCGCTAACATCACACCCATTGCAAGAAATTTAGGAGTCATTTTTGATTCAGACCTCACCTTCAACCAACACATCCAGAAAGTTGTCCAGTCCTGTTTCATCCACATCAGATCCATTTCAAAAATTAAATCAATTCTCTCACCTGCTGACCTGGAAAAACTAATTCACTTATTAATCTTTTCTCGTCTAGACTATTGCAACTCCCTTCTCTCTGGTATAACTCATAGTACACTTTCCCGCCTCCAACTGGCCCAAAATGCAGCAGCTAGGCTTCTTACTGGTTTTATCAGACGACATCACATCACTCCTGTCCTTGCTTCCCTCCACTGGCTACCTGTCACTTTTAGAATTGACTTACTGATCACTTTTAAAGCTTGTCTTGGCCTTGCCCCGAGTTACATTTGTGAAATTTTAACCCCCAACCAACCTTCTCGTGACCTCAGCTCCTCAGGCAGTGCCCTTCTGGTTGTTCCAAAGTCGAGGCTCAAATTGAAAGGAGACCGAGCCTTTGCGATCAGAGCCCCTCGACTTTGGAACAACCTGCCTGAGGAGATAAGGCGGGCAGAGTCAGTGGCATCTTTTAAATCACTTCTTAAAACTCACTTTTATAGACTTGCTTTTATGTGATTTCTCCTTTAAAAATCTATCTCTTCCTTTTATTAATTTTATTGCTCTTAACCTTTTTATCTTTCTCTTCTTTAAATGTTTTAACCTTTAAATGCATTCCTTCCTGTATTAATTTTACTGCTCTTAGTCTTTTTAAATTCCTACTGCTTTTATCTTTTAACTCTTCAGCTCTCTGTTGCTTTATTCATTTAACCAATGTTCCGTTTATCCCTTCTTTTTATCTTCATTCTGTGTTTACAGCCTGTGATGTGATGTCTTCCCACTCTCCCTCAATTTTAATTTTGTTTTCTCCTGATTGATTTTAAACTAATTTTCCTTCAGTGTACTGGACTGCCTCTCTATACCTGCCTGTTGACTCCATATCATTCCTGTTATTTGCATTTTTTACAATTTTGCCCTCTCTGTTGATCTCTGTTCTGTTGTGTTTTTGCTGTATTTGCTCTGTCTGTCACAGCACTTTGTAAACATTTGTTTTTAAAGGTGATAAAATAAAGAAAGATCACAAAGGAACACAAACGTCAGCCTGTTTGTGTGAGTCCGCCTTCTCTCACATGAAAATTACCTTGTGGCCTTCCTACACCTTGAATCCAACTCCTTATGTCCTGAGTATGAGAATCTTGCCGCCTCCTCCCGGTGCCAGAGGCGTGTTTGTGTGTGGTTGCAATGCTCTAACTGGACTGGTAGATTTTGGAAAACTGGCAACTTTAAAAGAAAGTCTTGGTTCAAAGAGGATTGGGCCCCCTTGTATTAGACTGTCCTGTAATGAACTGTTTACTCAGTATATTTGTTTGTTGTAGGCAGCCAAGGACAGGTCAACAATTCTGTTAAAGTCTGTTGTACAAATAACGAAGTGACCTTTGGAAATTCTACAAACATTGCTTACTTAACTCTGGGAGATACATGTAATAGGAATAAGTATGAGTACTCAGGTACTCGAGTAAACCGCAACCGCTTCAGCTCAATTCAACATCCATGCAGCAGGTGCAGCGAGCAGGATTACAACAACAACTGCTTTATGGCATCTACGGTAACTCTTTAGGGACACATTACTCCAAAGCCCCAGAGAGCCGAATTACAGCAACAACCACTGCTTTACGAAATTGGTGCTACGGCCTCAAACTTACAATCACCACTAGTCTTAATATGTGTCTGTGGGACGGACAGTGCAGAGATTTCAGGGTGAGAATGATGTGAGACTGTTTGTTTGGCCTGGTAGTATTTGAGCAGCAGGAAAATGCTTGTTGAGATACAAGATCTCCTTTTCAAGAGAGTCCTGGCCAAGAAAGCAGCATCAAAGTTTCAGACAGAGGACAAAGACAGACAATAAAACAATATTACATCACTTAACGAATCAGAAGCGTCCATCAGAGAAATGTGTATACAGACCTCAAATTATCCTTTAACCTGGTTTTAAAATCTTCCAATCTAACGGACTGCTCTATTCATGATTCTGAAAATGTATTAAAGAAATCATGTCACTTCTTAAAGGGATATTTGGGTATTTTTGAAGTGGGGTTGTAGGTGGGGGCAGCAGTAGCTCAGTCTGTAGAGACTTCAGTTGGGAACCAGAGGGTCACCGGTTCAAGTCCCGGTACTGGTAGCTGGAGAGGTGCCAGATCACCTCCTGAGCACTGCCAAGGTGCCCTTGAGCAAGGCATCAAACCCCCTCCCCACCATCAGCTCAAGGAGCGCCCACAGTGGGCCGCTCCATCACTCTGTTCTTCTCTCCATTAGTGCATGTCCACAGGATCCTGTTTCTGCATGAGTGTGTATATTTCAGCCTATGTGTGTGTTCATGACTTACAGAGTGTAAAAACTGAAATTTTAATCTCGTATGAGTTACTTGTCATTAGTAAGTATATTAGCCACCAGAGCTGAGCTAAGCTATAGATTGTAAGAAGACGGGTAAGTGTGCTCCATGCTATAAAATACAATGTTGGGATAAATGTACGCTACATTGAAAAAAGATCTCAGCACTTACTGTACGTTACTCAACATATCACTATTTATACATTTTTAAACACTGTTTGTTTGATTTCAACCCATATCAAATGATTTACTACAATCGATAACATGGAAATGAGACTTGAAAGAAGGTCTTTGGCGCTTGGACTCTACGGGGTAGTTGATGTGTTTGGAGAATGTAAAATATGAGCGTCAAGAGAATAAATCCCCCCATGGAGTCTAGACACTCGTGGTGGTGAAGACGGACGGTGATGGGGAGTTAGAGGGGCGTTAAAGACGCATAAGTCACGGCTGAATGCGTCATTTTGTGGGCTAGCAATCGATAGCATGTTGGATGTTACAGCGCCAAAGGCAAAGGTGAGGCTATAGGTCAGTTTGTTTTGGCTGGATTCAGTCAGTCCTGGGAAGAACTGTATTCTTAGTGTATTTGTGCATCGTGGGCAACACGGGACAAGTCAACATATCTGTAAATGTTTGATGCACAAGTCAAAGTGTCCTTTGAAGTCCTTCAAACACATCGTACCCTTGGATCTCCTTTTCATTCACAGTGACCTGATGTTAGCTTGCTAGACTGTTAAGCATCTTTGCCATTTAGCTAACACAAGTAGCTAGCATGGATTAAAGCCTTGAACATCAAATCGTAAGCTTTCCTCGTAAAGGTTAACCAAATGTGTTTTAACATGTCTTATCTTTACAAATACAAATCACATACTTGTTAATATTCTAAAATATGACACAAACTGCTTCTTTCTTTAAATGAGAGCTTGCAGCAGGTAAGACGTGGGACTTCAATAACCACTGGTATCCATATTCAAGCCATTGTAGACTGTCCTTTGATGAACTGTATATTCTGAGTGTTTGTGCATCATGGGCAAACGCAGACAAATCAACAAACCTGTAAATGTTTGATGCAAAAACAAATCATGTGTCGTGGAGACATCCTCCAAACACATGACAACCTGAAATCTCCTTTTAACCTGCAGAGAGAAGGTTAAAGTGAAGTATTACTTACCCAACTGTGGGAAAAAACACAAACAAAACCACTGAATTTGTAGGCTAATTTTGTGTTGCATTTGTTTCATCCTAGAGATTGTTCCCCAATCATAATTTCTGGTAAAAATCATTTTTAAAGAAAACATAAGAACCATGATAAATTAAATTGTTGACAGCAAAACAGATTGTAACTAATTCGTCAACAAGGCCAAACGGTGACTAAATGTGTGATTTCAAAACTGTTTAACCTCTTTGCTATAAAGGTAACACAAGTAGCGAGTAATGATTGTAAGCCTTTACCATCAAACTGTTGTGATTTCTCATTGTACTTTAACTAAAGTAATGTTTGTAGATGTGTTTGCCTTTACAAAAGTAACCATAGACTGTTTTTATCTTCATGTCAAGGTGTACAACTCTTGGATGAAAACCTCTTTTGTTAAGCCCTAGCTGTGACTCCTCATTGTTGTGATATCACAAAGGTGGGAGGAGGGAAATATTGCTTTTCAACTTGTGGACTTAAAAGTAGAAGCTGTTGATGAAAAATCCTTCATGTCAAACCCCAGAAGACTTGGAACGATGCCATGAGCAGCTTAGATAAAGGCTCAGTGGCTCTGTGAGGCTCAGTCATTTAGCTTTCCCTGAGCAAACCTTCATGTCTGGTGGTTGTTTCACCTTATATTCTGAAAAACATTCTCCATTGCATCATGAATCTTTGGTTCAGCAGTCTTTTTCTGTTGGTGAGGTTGTTTCTTAGCAGCTCGGCTCTGACAACTGAAGAATGCAAACCCCAGGTCAAACCCTTTTCAACTTTCTAACCAGTAAGCCCTCTTTTACTGCTCACCTGGGTTATTGGATTAGCTAATGTGATAGGGTTGACAAAGAATCTGATCAAAAACTTTGCTGAAAAGATTACAGTATTTACCTGTTATGTTACCCAGTACTACACCTGATTTTGCATGGTGGGTATCTACTTCTCTGCTTTTATGTTCATCTACCGATGTAAGGAAGGTGGAAAATCATTTCTGAATACTCTGATAATGCAATATATGATGCCTTGTTTCAGATAAACCATGAGCCGGTGGGTTGACTTCTGTCCATGGTTATGAGGCCCCATCATATGATTGTGGATGTGGGGATCAGGCTGTGAGTATACAACAGTGCCACATCATCAAACAATAATTAAAATAAGAAAAGAAAAAAGAAAAAAGACTCTAAAACACGTTAAACATCTGCTAAATGTAGTCAACTTTTATTATGAAATAAGGGATCCACATTCACTTAATTCCTAGTCACTTCACCCTGATTAACTGCTAAGCCTAACCATGGAGATTTTCAAGTATGGCACGTATGATTCATATTTTTTCATTAATGGGTGTTTGATGTAAAATAAACACAAGCAGCCTTTAACTGTTAACCAACCAGCTATTTTTGCTAGATGCTTGCTAGCAAAAAAACATGGAGTCGAAACCTTCATGTATTCCTTCCTACTAAAATGCTGCCAGTACATTGTACATGTGACCAACAGGCCACAAGTACAAAGTGTTATCAGTGTGATAAGAGAAATGTAAAATTTGAATATATATTTTAAATTTTAAATAACATAAAGCTTTCGTTGAGTTTCTATTTTTGTCATGTTCTTCATCTTACATTTCTTACATTTTGTCCACAGACCTATATATGTCCCCTCCTCATCAACCCCTGTCTCTATGGAGTTAGATCAGTCTCAATGTTCACAAATGCACACAGAAGGATTCACAAATGTATTTCATTGCACACACAAATATATGATATACATATGTATTTAAAAAACACATTTGTATCTTGTTACATTTATATACAGACTGTTCAGTCTGCATTTACAAACTGTTTGTCATTTGTGAACCTCACTGCATTTGTGTGTGAGACTTTTGAGACTCCCCTGCTGTGGTTAGATTCACAAATGCATTTTTTTTTCAGCAAGGAAATGTCTGTAGCCAATCAGATGTCTACTTCCTACTCAATCAATCACAGTAGCGTGGATTCAAGGGTATGTTTTAATGTGATCACTTTAGCGTTACATCTGTGCATACAGCATAATGGAGATCACAAAATAGGAGGTGAATTGAGGCAGTCATGTAATGAACTGAATACTCAGTGTATTTGTGTATCCTGAGCAGCAATCTGTAAATATTTGTTGCACAAAGAGTTCTCAGAAAAGCAAACACAGCACACCCCCCCCCCCCCCCCAAATAAATAAAAGAAAATCAACAGATTACCCCTTTGTGTACATTGAAAATCCTAGACCACTTGGAACTGTGCCTTGAGCAGCTTCTATAAAAGCTGGATGATGGCTCTGTGAGGGCCAGTTATTCAGCTTGGAGAAAAGCTTCCTACCTTGTGTTTTCATTGAGCGATACTCTGAAGCTAACCATCTGTATCATCATGAATCTGTGGTTCAGCAGTCTTTTCCTGGTGGTTGGGTTTTTCATGAGCAGCTCAGCTCAGTCAGTTGAAGAATGCAGGCCTCTGGTCACACCTCTTCCTACTTTTGAACCGGTAAGACTCCTCTGCTTCTTAATGGGTTTTTAGGTGAGCATTAGTATTAACGATTTAAGTAGTACACATATCTTTGAATGTCGTTTCAGTTTCTTCCTCCCTTTCTTTAGGATAAGGATCAGCAACAACTTAACACTTCAAGACAAATTCTTTGCAAATTCTTGAAAGCAAAGGTTAACAACCTTCCCCTTACGTCACTTAAAAATATGGTTACTTATTTCCAATGTGACTTCCTCAGCATAATGTTGATTGATATGAACAATATGATCAAAGACTTTTGGTACCCAGTGCTACACCTTTATTCAATTGGTGCCAATAAACACTTAGATTGTCTGTTCAGCTCTGCTTACTTTTAATAAAGATATTTATTTCTACTTTACTGACTTCTTGTTTATCTGCAGAGTTATGGAAAGTGGATCTTCATCATGGGTTGGATTGATAGTGAACCATTTAAAGTATTGTTCAGATCAGCAAAGAGCCAGTGGATTGATTTCCGTCAGACACCGGGATACCCCAAGGAACTTGTTGAGGATATTGGGATCAGGCAGTGAGTATAAGCAGTGCAACGTTTATATACTGTGACCAGTGCCGGTGCATAAGCTGTATGCACGAGACCGCTACGATCTCTGTGCACGTAATTTAACTGCTGCTTTATATTTCCTGTTCTCCATTATGTTCTCCTCTACTTTTAGTATTGTCTTTTTACATGTTCTTTTGTAATATTAAGTAACAAAGAGTAAGGTCTCTTAACCAGCTTTTTGTGTGTCTTGAGATAACACTTGTTATGAATTGGTGCTATCCTGCAGAATTTCAGCAGCTCAAATGTGAAAACGTCTTATTTTACATCAATCTCTTGTAGTGTTAGTTTATAGAATGAACCACCTTTGTTACACTATTGTGTGAATGTTCCAGTCCAGTTTTTCCAACTTGTTCTTCAACCTCCAAAAGACATGAACTTCCCTTTTATTCTTTATTTTTTCACAGTCCTACATATTGCAAGTATGGATCATCCCCTGTAACTCTTCATATGAACACTGCAGTAACTGACAGTAAGTCACCTGATTAGATATGATACTTTAGCTTGTCAGTGTTCGTTCTGTGCGTCAATGAATCCGGGTTTGTCCAAAAAAAAGTACAACTGATTAATAAATGAAACAGCTTATTGTGACCAGTATTTACTTTATAGTTGAGTGACCAACTCCTATTGTCATAGTCATTATCTTAGGTAACAGAAAGAAACTATTATGTAAGGGACTTAATTGCCAAAACCAACCCATACCCCATCCTTTCTTCCAAATTCCTAACAAAAGTGGGACCACTTCACAACATCGAACACAACTTCGGCCTGTTTGTTTGGAAAATGTGTAGGTATGAGGACTTGTTGCCTTTCATATAGTTTAGGAAAACTCTCCCAGAGGTCATAAAAGTGGGTTGGAACAAAGATATTCAGTACCCAGTAACCTGATTCATCATATATACTGTCCTGTTGCCTTTAGATACCTATAGGTTTCAGTGTACATCAGACATTGTATGAATCAGCAATGGATAATAGACACTACAATGAATTTTAAACTCTGACTATTGTCGACCTTCATTTTAGTCTCGGAGCCAACTCAACAGTGGATGCCTCAGATAATGGTGCTGTAATTGTGTTTTTTATTTAACTTCTTTTCAGAGACAAACTTCAGCTGCACATATCACTCTCTTCCAACCTGTGAGGGATGTCTGCTGTATACCGTCAACAGCAGAAACAACAACAATTTACTTCCAATTATGAACATCGTCAACCCCACAACCATTCATGAGGTCAAAGGCTATCGAGCTTTTTACCTGATGGGTAGGAAAACCAAAAGAGCAAATACCTCCTTCTATATCCAAAACATTTTTCATATTAATTTTATTTTCATTTTGTTATGTTTCCAGCTAAAGAAAACCACGTCAAGCACTATGACATGATGCGTACCATGAAGCAAGCCAAGTGTCTTGGTTTCACAGGAGAACCAGACTTCATCTATGACCCAGAGAATAGTGAGTAACCTTCAAACGTGTCCAATTAAATAATGAAATTGAGATCTGTGATTTCAGACATAACTAAATTATTTGATTGTCTTTCTCTTTACAGCGTTGTGTATTAAAGGAAAAGAAAAATGAAGACAATAGAAGCCCATCTTCAGCTGAACTAAACTGAAATGTTGGAAGTAAAGAAAGTGTCTTAAAACATTACATTTGTGGATTGTTTAATCTCATGAATACAGAATGGGTGGGGATGAAGGGGTATCAGTATAGATGCTGTTTAAGGTTAAAAGGACAGGTGCATGCAGGTTTGGTACCAGCCACAAGAAGTTAGTTATTGTGCAGCAGAAACACAGTTAATAGAGCTCTTAAAAAATACAAGGCAGGGTTGTTACAGTCGGGTGGGGTAGGGGTCTGATTTCTTCATGATTGATTGTGAGATTGTATTTTATTTATTACTTTATTTACTTTAATTTTTGTACATGACACAAGTGTTTCTTTAAATTATTTTGGGTTTAATTGAAAATCAATTACATCAATCAATCTGGTCAGATCTAGTTTAGTTTATTAGTTTTAATCAGGGACAGATTACGGTTTATGGACAGCTTGCCTGAACAACGTACCCCCCCCCCCCCCCCCCCCCCCACCCTCTTGCTCCCTATCCCTCTTCCTGCATTTTATCCCATCTCTCCCCCTATCCCTTTCCAAGCCCGGCGCAGTCTAGACCTGTGAAGGCTGTTTCATCATGAGCCGGGGATCCGGCCGAAGATTTCTGCCTTTTAATAAGACAGTTTTTTCTTACCACTGTAACTTTTGCTGCTTTGCTAAAGTACTCATGATGGATAGGCTGGGTCTTTGTAATATAGCAATAAGTATTGATTGATTGATTGATTGATTGATTGATTGATTGATTGATTGATTGATTGATTGATTGATTGATTGATTGATTGATTGATTGATTGATTGATTGATTGATTGATTGATTGATTACAAAACAACATTAGTCTCAGAAGAGAAGAGATGCCTTGTACTAGATTTAGCTAACTAGCCAATTTCCATCTGTTGTCCCTGGGCAGAAGATGGCAAGAGCAAAATACAAATCAACCAGTCATGCATGCACACACACACACACACACACACACACACACACACACACACACACACACACACACACACACACACACACACACACACACACACACACACACACACACACACACACACACACACTCATAAAAAAATTCATAAGAGTAAAGAAAGACAGAGAACAACATACAGATATTAAAACATTATGTTAGAGTTTCCCTGAGATGTGAAAGGTTGTGGAGATGACACATTAATGCTGACAAGACTGGTTACTTAAAATGGTTAAAAATACATTTTTTGATTTCACGGGTGAATGTGCAGAAGTTTGAGCAAAGATTATTCCATTATTTAATGGCTTTAATAGAAAATAAAGATTATGCTAAAGTGGAGCCACGTTTGGGAATACTGCAATCTCCATTTGAGGCAGACCATGAAGCTCTGCTTATGTGCTCAGAGAGAAGTTTCACAAAGCTCTTCAATGATGAGGGCGCAGCATCATGGATTATTTTATACACTAAGTGGACATCGGAATACAAAATTAATTTGTCAAAGCTTAGAATTTTATATTTATCAAGTATATCACATTGATGATACTGTTGTGGTTTCCTGTCCAGAATTTTAAGGGCTTGTTCATGTAGTGACCTTATGGGTTTTAAGACAGTCCTGTTTTCTTGAGACCAACATGATATAAATAAATGAAAGTAAGAAAAAATGAGAGCATTCAAATACATTTGAGACACTCCCACTGTTAGTGAGTTCCTAATATCTCTAAAGTTTGCTATGTTATATTTTACTTTATGGCACATCTAGTAGGTGGTAACCTCATCACTGTGTTCCTCCTCCAGTGTTATTTCAACACGTTGGTAACAAACAGAATAGTTTAGAACACCTAGAGATAACAGACAGAATTTTGCTTACACGTGGCATCATTGTTTTATTGCCACTATCAAAGCATGCAAAGTTTTTTTCTTCATTTGTCCTTTTGTATACAACTTCTGACTTTTTCTTAGGGTAAATAATCAGTTATTATCTGTCTATTTAGATACTAATGTGACTTTTTGAATTAACTCCAATTGGTCATTGAAGTTGTTTTTAAGAAGCATTTTTCAAGATCCGAGATACATCAGACTCTTAAATGCCCTGCCAGCCAAAACTGAACAGTTTATATTGACTGGTGCCCCAACTGTTAATACGAGGAAAGTTATGGTCAACTCTATAACTAAAGATAGATAAACGTTACATTTAATAGTGCCCCATGTTAATAGAAAACATCCATATACCTTCATATGTATTAAATTGACAAACAATAGCTTGTATAAAATACAAACTTATAAAGCATTATTAAATTCCAAACATTGTGATAACAGCCCAACCAACTTTTGTTTGTTTTGTGCTTAGTTTCATATAGTATATTGACTGGTGCCCGTGTGAGGCTCAATTATATTGTTTCAGCTGTTAATTGATAGACTTTCACAAACTTTGTCTTAAAATAAAAAAACAATAGCTTAAACACAATAATAAAATCCCAAACATAGTGATAACAGCTTACCCATCTTTATTTCAGTTAGGCTTTTTATTCAACTATGTGTTTCTATCTATATTTATACTGTGAACATTTATTGGTTTCAATACGGCACTGTGCTTTAAATTCAGAGAGGCTATGTAGTTTATTTGCGACTAGTATATGAGCTCATGCAACCTAATGCTTTGGTAAGTGTTGCCCTATGCTGTTGAATCCGCTAAGTTTAAATGTGCCACTGCATGAAGTGTAGTGTCCCTACTATCAAGCACTCGGACCTGGGACATGCCAAGAAGCAGGCGAGGTGTCTCGTGTAGCATGTGGGCTAATTTTTTTTAATTGTGCATTTAAGTCAAATTTAAATTAGGAAGAAATAAGGTAGGTCTCTAGGAGCTCAGATGTGAATACCAACAAAATCCAAACACAGGTAAATTTAAATAATAATTATTGTATTTCACATAAAAAATACTTCCAATATAACAAAATAATAAGTTCAAACAACCAACATAAATATCCTCTTAATCAAAAAAACTCTTCTTGGGTCCATCAAAAAAACAAAAAAAAGGTCAATGTCTTTCGATCCGTGTTCGAATGACTTTTTAGATCCTACCAACTTGTAGCAGGGTAGATCTCATAGGTTTTAGCTCGCCATCTCCACGGTGTAAGGTTCATACACAAAAAACCTGACCTATATAAAAAAAAAGGTCATGAACAGTGATTTAATTCATTGTGCATTCATTGAAATACAATTCTACAATTCTACAATTCACTTATCAGACTCTTTTATCCAAAGCGACGTACATCAGAGAGTAAGAACAACACAAGCAAGGATCTAGAAAAAGGGAACAATGTCAGTAAGAGCAAACGATCAGCTTTGAGTCTGATTGGACACACAGGTGCTGACAGGAAGTGACCAGAGGCAAAGCACAACATTGAGGGCAGTTCTTGAGAGCTCTAATCAGTATAGAAACCATCTTATAAGTCATCGTTATCAAACAAAAACCATCGTCATTACCATCATCATCATCAATAATATGGAGACCATCATCATTAAGTTAGTAGGTATTCATGAAAGAGCTGGGTCTTTAGCTTTTTCTTAAAGGTGCAGAGGGACTCTGCAGATCCAATGTACCCAAACAGGACTGGATGAACAGAGTCACAGAAGACAAAGCTGACTACTGGGAGTGGGAGACTGAGAGAGCTGTGTTTTACCAGCAGCTCTTCAAAGTCAGACTTGACACTTTAAAGCGACGCTTCAACCAAACTGGAGGTTTGTTTATGATTCAATTTATACTGAAAAAAGATTATTTATAATGTGATCCTGTATTTTAGTGAACAGATGTTACCACACACACACACACACACACACACACACACACACACACACACACACACACACACACACACATTGATTCAGTGTTTCTGTCCATCCCATAATAATCTACAGACATTATTAACACTTGATCTCCACTAGATTACATCACAAGAACTCTACTGAGCTGCCCACATGTGAACTCTCCTTTTAGAAAAACAAACCTGTTCATCACAACAAACCAACAACACACAGCTGATAGAGGAACATTACTGCCTGGTTTCTCAAACTGAGGAGCAGGACCCCAAATGGGACACAGGCTGCTTCTGCTGGGTCCTCACATGAGAGGAGGAGCAGCATGTTTTCATGAAGCTGACTGACAGGACGCCATGATAAATATGACCATCAGATCAGAGGGGTCAAAGGTCAAACAGCACAACTCTACTGTACTGACCTCCCTGTGTCCGAAATATGAACAAGAACAACTTTAGATTATATTCATTTAGATTATATTCATTTAGATTATATTCATTTAGATTCATTTAGATTATATTCATTTAGATTATATTCATTTATATTATATTCATTTAGATTAGATTCATTTAGATTAGATTCATTTAGATTATATTCATTTAGATTCATTTAGATTATATTCATTTATATTATATTCATTTAGATTATATTCATTTAGATTCATTTATATTATATTCATTTATATTATATTCATTTATATTATATTCATTTAGATTATATTCATTTAGATTAGATTCATTTATATTATATTCATTTATATTCATTTATATTATATTCATTTAGATTATATTCATTTAGATTATATTCATTTAGATTATATTCATTTAGATTATATTCATTTAGATTCATTTAGATTATATTCATTTAGATTCATTTAGATTCATTTAGATTATATTCATTTATATTATATTCATTTAGATTATATTCATTTATATTAGATTCATTTAGATTATATTCATTTAGATTATATTCATTTAGATTAGATTCATTTAGATTAGATTCATTTATATTATATTCATTTAGATTATATTCATTTATATTATATTCATTTAGATCAGATTCATTTAGATTATATTCATTTATATTATATTCATTTAGATTATATTCATTTAGATTAGATTCATTTAGATTCATTTAGATTCATTTAGATTCATTTAGATTCATTTAGATTATATTCATTTAGATTATATTCATTTAGATGATATTCATTTAGATTAGATTCATTTAGATTCATTTAGATTCATTTAGATTCATTTAGATTCATTTAGATTATATTCATTTATATTATATTCATTTAGATGATATTCATTTAGATTATATTCATTTAGATTATATTCATTTAGATTAGATTCATTTAGATTCATTTAGATTCATTTAGATTCATTTAGATTCATTTAGATTATATTCATTTATATTATATTCATTTAGATTATATTCATTTAGATTAGATTCATTTAGATTATATTCATTTAGATCAGATTCATTTAGATTAGATTCATTTAGATGAATGTGATGACGGTGTGTCTGTCTCATAATAAACTATTTAAATGAATGACTTTCTGCTCAGTGTCGCTCAGACTAAAGAAGTCATTTAAAGATTTAATCTCAGCCTCTGAGAAGTTGTGATGGACTTGTTTGACTTTTTATTGACATTTAAGAGATTCAAACATTTATTGATTGATTTAAAAAAAAGCCGTTACATCATCAATAATAACAAGAATAATGAGTTAACGCTCTAAATATGTGGTATGAAACATATTGGATTGTATGAACTGGACCGTACTGATGTTCAGGTTCCATCCCAGATTCTACATGTGAATTATAAATGTAGATTAAATGAGATGAATGAAACTTGAACAGTGTTTGTACGCCATGATTCACTCATCAGGCTGAACAGTTCAGTCCATTAATTGATGAGATGATCCACAGAAAATGAAGGGACAATCATTTTGATCATGGACTCATTAT
>NC_083627.1:1391522-1406522 GCF_963584025.1 Labrus mixtus
GTGGAAGTTGAAGAAATGTACAGATTCTGTGGTATATGTTCATAACTCTATACACAAACTGTCCTCAGAGGAACAATGTTTGAAGATAAAATGCTCTGAGAGAAGCTATGGTGGGGGGCTTCAACAGTGACTGTAACTCTCCTGGTAGCTTTTTAGCTCCAAACAGAGTTCCAGGGACCCATTTTTCCTTTGAGTAAAGTTTGTGTATTCAGTTCAGGAAATATAACAGAGAATTGTTTCACTTCTCCAACTTCCAACTTTCAGTACCAAATCTACATATTGCACCTTTAAGACTTTAATACCTGTTGTATCAAAATCTGTTTCAAACAGTCAGGAAGTTTTCCAGCTGTGTCGTATTTTACGACTTTTAAGGGCGTTTTCACATCAGGCATGATTGTTTTGTACAGTACCCGAGCAGGATTATCCTCCCCTCCCCTCTCCCCCGATGGTCCCAACATTAGTAACATTGTTCTGTGTATCGCGGTCCACTTCCTTGTTTGAGCACGGACCAAGCGGACTCGGGCACGGTACCTGAGTACAGTACGAGTACGGTATGTTTGTGTTCACACTGATCAAATGAACCGGACTTTAGGGTCCAGTGTACTCGGATCTGGACTTAGATCCGGGCCTGGGTCCCTGGTGTGAAACCCCCCTAAGAAAGAGAGATGAATTTAATATTGTTTGTTTGATGTTTTTATTTATTTATTTAATTTTAGTACACGAGACAAAGTGAGCTGTGTGCTTAAGTCAAGATACATGTGTCAGTTGAAGGTTTAAATCCTGGAGTTAAGTTACTAGAAGACGGGAAGAAATGATATTCTGGTGAGAACTAAAACGACCCGTCTTTGTTTTTGTATTTCAGCTACATGTGAAACGTCTTCTGAAAACAGCTCTGAGCTCGCTGAGAAACTGAATCCAGAGCCTAAATGATGAACACACCACCCTGCACCCTGTGAGTTTCTCTCTACGGGACGTGGACCATTCTCACTGTTAAAAACGCCACTTTAAACGCTGTGTTAAAGAAGCTTCTTTGTTAAACTTGTGTGAGGTTGAAATGAGTGTAAATATGTAGCTTTGTAGAGCTGATCTCTCCAAACACTGATGTGTTCAATGATTGTTCGATTTGACCGTCTTCATCACTGCAGGTTTCTTGAAACATTTTGCTCGGGAACAATCAGTGTGAAGGTCGTCTGTGTGTGTTACTGGAGTCCACCTCTCTCACACTGCAGTCACCGTAACTCTCTGCAAGATGAGCCAGAATAAAAACAGACTAATGGAGTTTCATCTCAGTGGTGAACTGTCTTAAATTTGTACCAAACACAGATAATAATTCAATCTGGTTCCTTCCACATCTTTAAAAGGCCTCCCTATGGTCACACACGTGAAATAAAATCATCAGTTCAAGATTCATCTTCCAGTTGTGTAAATAGTCTGCTTGTACATTTTATATACATTTTGTTTTTATTATTAACAAACCAAAGCAAATAATAATTCTTGTCTTTGAGTTTTTTTAACGGATAATGAGAATGTTATTTTTTTATAATATCCCTCTTTTGATTTATTTTGAAACATTTTTATTAGAGATGTCAAACGATGACAATTTTTAATCACGATTAATTTCTAAATTTAAATAGTTAATCATGATTAATCACATTTTTAATTTGCATGTTTGAAATAAATTGTTGGGCTTTTATTTTGAAGTTTTGTACTGTCTTAAGCTGAGAGTACTTTACCTGCTGTTTGAATTTAGCCCTGCTTTTATTTTGAAATAGAGTAAGGAGCTTCCTGTAGATGGAAGGTTAGGACATGAAGGTCAATGTGTGATGTCATAAGGTCAATGTGTGATGTCATAAGGTCAATGTGGGATGTCATAAGGTGGATATTACTGTCTGAGAGTTTGTTAAAGTGAAACGAGACATTCAATGATGCAGCAGTGTCCTTCTTTTACATCACTGAGACTACAGGGTGACACTGAGGACCACTATCTACGGAGAGCCTGAAGGGACAAAATAACATGAGATTAATCGTTACGAACTCGTTAATGCTGACAGCTCTAATTATTGTGTTTTATTTTGATCAGAGATCCTAAAATGTTTGTGGGAGGTTTGAAGCTTCTCAGCTATCCAGTTGAAATCTTGTATATAATTCCTGCTCGTGTTCAGGAACGAGGGATGTTTTCTCTTTGAGTTTTGTGAATAGAAGTGGAAAATGAATTCTCAGAATCACTTCCTGTGTTGGGTTAAGTTAACTAGTGGTGTTGAGCTGCTGTTTCATACCTTTGTACTGTAAATGATCTGGTCAATAAAGTCCCTCATACTCCAAATGTCTGTGTGTTTCTTCACTTCAACATTCATGGAAACACTTACACAGCTGTAGCTACCATTGTGGGAACATTTAGTTTGAATACAATAAACGTTATGATCTTTACTTTGTTGATCTTATAGGCGGATTAGTCACATGTTCTGAAACGTCTGAACAAAGATATTTAAATTAGCAGCTCAGTTCAGTAACATCTACATTGTGATGATATAAAAACATTTGTTGGAGCCAGTTTGATGTGTGCTAAGTTTGGTTATTATTGCTGAACAGGTGCAGAGAATCAGAATTCAGGTGTGTGTTTGTTTCTAACCCTGTGTGGTTGTGTGAACATGTTTTAGGTTCCTGTCATGTTTGGTGTTTTGATTGTTTCCATACTCACCAGCTTGTTTTCAATCCGTGTATTTCTCCGACCTTTTGTAGACGATTTTAAGACGACTGATTAATAATTCAGAGTTTGTGGAGGAGACGTTCGATCAAAGAAGTCGTAAAAAACGATCACTAAAAGTAATGAGTGAGTGAATGTCTTTAAAATGCTGAACCAGTGAACCTCTAGCTGGCGTGAACATTCAAACACATGGATCCAAGAACCATTTAACCCTTTATTGGCTACGAGCACAAGGTGGATGGATGGACGGATGATCACTGTTCAATAAATAAAGGGAAATCATTACGCTGCCACATGAACTTCAGGATAAATGGTAAATGGACTTGAGCTTGTATATTTCTTTTCTAGTCTTCTGACGACTCAGAGGGCTTTTGCAACACGTGTCACACCTACACATTCACACACTGATGGTAGAGGCTGCTGAGTAAAGAGTCCATCACAAGTAACTGATCACATTCATACCCCACCGATGAAGCAGTGGGAGCAACTTGGGGTTAAGTGTCTTACCCAAGGACACATCGCACATGTAGCTGCAGGAGCTGGGGATTAAACCCCTGACCTTCCCGTTAGGACACAACCGACTCTACCACTGAGCCACAGCCGCTCAAATAAAACAAAGGGCAGAAACTAACTTACATTACTGACGTCATTAAAGGATCAACGTCAGAGTCAGAAGCAAGTCTGGATAAATCTAGAGATATACTACGTTTTTATTTTGTGTACGTGTGTGTACGTTTATGTTGGGCCTCAGCCATGTGTGCTGGACAAAGGACTCAGGCCTGTATCACAGTTCTCAAGCCTGACTAGAGTTATTTTGGAGTGAACTAAACAAAGGAGTCTTAGCCCAGCACCCCCCAACAGCAACTAACAAATAGGTGTGAAAAGTGGGGGGTGGGGGGTGTCTGAATTCTCTATCCTCATTGGAGGAGGCCTGAGGTAAACCCACAGGCAGTTCCAGTCTTTAAAAGCAATCCCCAGGCATTGCTCTGTCTCTTCAAGTGTTGTCTGCCGACACCAGAGGACACACTCTCCAACAAGATGGACTCCAGCATTTGAGACAAACCCTTTCCTCATCTTGGCTTACATAGATTAAACTCCAGAGCTGAAATTGTTCAGTCTCAGTAGCTTTTCACATGCTGAATTCAAGCATCAGAGGATTCAGCTGACTACTTCCACGGCATATTTTTAGGAGTTTTGGGCGCAATCAGATGCTATCAGGTTCAAAGAGTTTCTTTCCTTTGATTTTTTGTAAGACGTCATTGAATGCAACTGGACTGGAGTGCTGAAGGAAGCCCACTGATTCCTGAATCCACAAGGACACATGAAGAACTCGGCTCCTGCAACCAGAAGACCCTAGAGCAGCGCTCTGGTCGAAGATCTGAATCCCGCTTTCCTCCTCCTACATCTGCCACGAAGGAACCCTGCCTGAATCTGATGATTCAACATTCAACAGAGTGACGATCTAACCAGCTTTGCAACGATCACCAGGAGTTACCCCAAGTAAGAGCTTTGATCTGGGCAGAAATAGTTTCAGAAATAGTTATGTTTCTTTTATAACCACTGATAATTATGCATCATTGTTTACACGACATCACATTCTGTTTATTATCTGTTGTGAGCTGCTGCATTTGTTTTATTGTGATGAACTGTTGTGTTCACCTATGTATGTAATGCTATGCTAGTTTACCTTCAGTCAACGGCTTTCACAATCAGAAAGACCAGTGTACCCGCCGTTGAATCAAAGTCCGGCCACTGGCTTTCTGGTGTTAAAGTAACAGTTACTGAACTCAGCTCAGAGAGCTCAAACTATTTCAAAAGGTAGCCACACGGCTTCCTTTGTTGTCCACCATTTTGTCCGTGACGAAGCCACATGGTGCATTGTCTCTCTCCACAATCTTGCTTTCTGTCTCTCTCACCCACACACACACACACACACACACACACACACACACACACACACAAACACACACACACACACACACACACACACACACACACACACACAACTACACTTTTACACCTCTTCCACAAGCCTTGCTTGATAATGTTTGTTTGCTTAGATTAGTTTGTAATAGTTATTTATTTGATTAAGTTCATTGATTTTGGATTGATGTTGCTTTGTTTAAATAAATTCTGTTATAATTTAAGAGAGCAGTTGTTTGTGATTACTGGTGTATTTGCAGTGTGATATAAGCTGTGTGTGAGGGCTTTGTGTACGGATTTCACGCCTTCAATTTATTAAATATAGTTATTCATTATTAATAATATTAGTAATGAAGTAACTAATTTGAGACTGATTTGAGTGATATTTTGGTTATATTTCCCTGATTACAGGGTGGTGCCCCTCGAGTTGATTAAACATAGTTTAATGATATTGTTATTTATATTATTAATAATTTAATATAAAATTAAAGAATATAACCAAAGTTGACTTGGTAAAACCCCAACAAATGGTGCCCCGTGTGAGGCCTTCAATAAACCAGCTTTATTGCCCTGTAAATGCACAGTAATCTGAATTTTTAATCCTAAAAGAGATTTTTCTTGAGGAAAAATTATATTTTCTTTTGGAGATTTACTTTTCTTGCTTGTTGTTCATTCAAAGCAGACAGCAAGCTGTGGCTTAGTTTGTCGTATGTTGTTGAACGTAATGATGCAGCCAGGGCAAAAAGTTTCTTGCTTTAATCCAGAGTTTTATCCTGAAGTAATTTTTCTAAAGAAATGTATTTGTTTTGAACATTCTCATTTCAAGCAAAGCAGACATCAAGTTGTGTTTTTGTTGTGTTGTTGTGTTTTGGTGAGATGAGTTGTTTTAATTTTTGTGTGCTCTTTGTTGTTTGAGACAACAGTTTAGCCATTTTTCCAGTTGAGAGTGTAACCTCATAATTGTTGCATAGCCAGCGGTCTGAGAGGTGTGAGTTCCTCCCTTCCTCTGAGGGCTTGAGATGTGAATCCCCTCTCCTAGCTTCCAGGATAGACTGCAGTGATCAGTTGGGAAACCTAGATAAGATTTGCTCTTGTGTTGATCTAGTTTTCCCTAACCCTTCCCATAAGTAGGTGTTGTGGACCAAAGGAAAGATTACATTTAAAGATCTGATTTATTTCCTGTTTTACTGAGCAGTATTGAAATCTAGAGATATGTTAAGTTTCAAGGCCTCACATATCATCTATTGCTCACTTATTTTTCCTCACATTAATTTGCAAGATACATCTCTAGGATGAGCTGGGATGCATCATTAGTGACGTTCCTGAGGTCATTTGGGGTTTCAGGTCTTTCAACATCAGACCCCCTCCCCCCAGGTGACCCATCCAGGGTTGATCAAGTCCAGCATTGCATCCCAGCAGCAGCAATCGACGGGCTCGCCCTCTTTATCCAAAGCCATCGGGTGGCCCTACTCTTCACAGTTCCTGTTACACCAAGACCTGCCAGAGCTTTGCAGATAGAGCGCCCAGCAAACCCCCGACAGCCCACTTCAATCGGCTCACAAAGAGCCCGCCAGCCTCGCCCTCTCTACACTGCTCCACCAGCTCCCGGTATTTGGCCAGCTTCCTCTCGTAAGCCTCCTCCATGTGATCTTCCCGGGGCACAGTCAGCTCCCAAATGATCTGATGGTGGAATCTGAGAAGATGGTCCAGTCTGTACCGAGTCATATCTTATTCTCACACTTAATTCCTCCTTGGTTTTATTTTATTGTTTCTCCCCTCATCCCGTTGAACGTAACAATAAAAGACAAATCATCTGAATGAAAAACCCAAACGACCTTACCTCAGATGAAATAAAGAAAAGACAATCAGTCAGTCATGGGTCCTTAGTCATCTTAACTTTTCTCTGTCTCAGAGCTCGTTCATTATTAACTGCTTCCATACAGTCCAGTTCTCTGTTTGCCACCAGTGGAGTCGCCCCCTGCTGGTCATTAGAAAGAATGCAGGTTTAAGTTACTCCCGTGATTGGCTTCACTTTTGAAATGCAGAGGTTACGTTCACTTCTTATATACAGTCTGCAATAAACTCAGGTGTTGATCAGCAGTGAGAATCAAATCAAATCAAGTTTATTTGTATAGCAACGTGTAAAAGCAAGAAATAAAAATAAAAACATTAATCTATACATATGCACATACATACATATATAAACATAATACACACACACAAATACATATATATGCACATATATACATGTAGTATACATACATATCACAAACACATACACTCATACCTACATGCACATGCATACATACAGATACATACCTAAGCTCAATATATGGGGTCTGTTTCAACTTGTTTTAAATGCCAGGGAAAAGAGGTGAGTTTTGAGTTTTGATTTGAATGGATTTAAAGAGTTGATTTGTCTGATGGAGGGAGGCAGTTGATTCCACAGACGGGGGCCAGCCACTGAGAAGGCACGGTCACCTCTGAGTTTTCGTTGAGCTCGAGGGACTACAAGGAGCGACTGTTCAGAGGACCTAAGTGGGCGTGATGGGGTGTAGGGGGTTACAAGTTCTGTTAGATACGGGGGGGCTAGACCATGCAGTGACTTAAAAACAAGTAATAGAATTTTAACTCTAAGATCTACAGGGAGCCAGTGAAGGGAGGCGAGTACAGGGGTGATGTGCTCTTGCTTGCGTGTACCTGTTAAAAATCTTGCAGCAGCGTTCTGGATGTACTGTAGCTGTGAGAGGGAGGACTGACTGACTCCCATATAGAGGGAGTTGCAGTAGTCAAGGCGGGACGTAATAAAAGCATGAATAAGCTTTTCTGAATCTTGGAAGGATAAAAAAGGTTTTACTTTAGTTCAGGACCGGAGTTGGAAAAAGCAGCCTTTAACAACTGAGTTGATTTGTGTGTTGAATTTAAGGGTTGAATCAAAGGTTACGCCAAGATTTTTTACACATGGTTTCACAAAAGAGGACAGTGGGCAAAGTTTTTTACAGATCAAGTTGGTGGACTCCGGGGGGCCGAACAGAAGTACCTCGGTTTTTTGTTCATTTAGTTTTAAGAAGTTTAGTGCCATCCAGTCTTTGATTTCTTTGAAGCAGTTGAGTAGTGGTTGCAGGGAGTGTGGATTAGTGTTTTTGAGCGGGAGATATAATTGTGTGTCATCCGCAAAGCAGTGGAAGGATAGACCGTGTTTCCTTATAAGGGCAGCATGTATAAGGAAAATAAAAGAGGCGATAGGACTGAGCCCTGAGGTACCCCACAGGTGAGGTTGGCCGAGGGGGAGACGGTATTTCTAAGGCATACTTTGAACCTTCTGTTTTCCAGGTAGGATTTGAACATATTTAGGGCTTGCCCCTGGATCCCAACCCGGTCCTTTAATCTGGTGATTAGTAGGCTGTGGTCAACCGTGTCAAATGCGGCGCTAAGATCTAAAAGTATTACAATTGCACTGTCCCCGTTATCTACTGCTAAAAACAAATCATTAAGAACTTTTAAAAGAGCTGTTTCAGTGCTATGGTTTTCTCTAAAACCAGATTGGAGTGCTTTGAATACTTGGTTATTGCTTCAGAATGGGTTGATTTGTTTGTAGATGACCTTTTCCAGGATTTTGGATAGAAATGGGAGTTTGGAGATTGGTCTAAAATTTGATAAAATGTTAGGATCTAGGTTTTTTCAGAAGAGGCTGAACCATCGCATGTTTAAAGTCGGTTGGGAAGCATCCTGTGGAGAGGCAGTTGTTGATGATGGAGAGGATGCTGGGGCCAATAGTGCTAAATGTTTCTTTCAGTAGGCGAGGGGGAATACAATCGGACGGGCACGTTGTGGGCTTCAAGTGAAGGATTATTTCTCGCAGAGAGGAGAGAGATATTGGATCAAATTGATTAAAAACCTGCACAGCTGAGGGAGGGTCAGGATGTGATGCAGAAGATGGTGAAATTCCTTTTTTTATATCATTGTTTTTTCCACAAAAAATTCTAAAATATTATTGCAGGTTAATGTGGAGGAGGCTTGAGAGGTCTGGTCAGAGGGATTTGTCAGTAAGTTTATGGTTTTAAAAAGAACCTTGGGTCTGTTGGAGTTTTGTGATATGAGATCGGAGAAGTATGTTGTCCTTGCTGCTTTGACAGAGTCTTGGTATTGGGCAAGGCAGTTTTTTACCAGTTCATACGACACTTGGAGTTTGTCTGTTTTCCATTTTCTTTCTGCTTTTCTGCAGCTTTGCCGGAGGGAGCGGGTGGTGTCATTTAGCCAGGGCTGATATTTTGCTTTTCCTTTCCTGGTCTTAAAAGGAGCAACTGAGTTTAGGATATTTGTGCAGGTGGAATTAAATAATGACAGCATTTCATCTGGATTCAGATGGTCAGAGGGAAGCTGCAGAGAGCGGATAACTTGCGATGTGGAAAAGGTGTTGCAGAAGTTGGTGATAGAGGTAGGGTTAATTGGGCGGAAGGGGTGGCTTGGAGCAGAGGGAGAAGCCGGTTTGCAGGGTAAGGGGGCTTCAAATAAGATGGGGCAGTGGTCAGAAAAAGCTGCAACCACATGGGTACAGGAGTTTACTTTTACACCCAGAGTAAAAACTAGGTCCAGGGTGTGGACGTGCTTGTGAGTCGGCCCAGACACATGTTGAAGAAGGTTGTAAGACTGTGTGACATTTAGAAATTCTGTAGCAAGTCTGTTTGAGGAGTCGTCAACATGGATGTTGAAATCACCAGCTATAATGACTTTATCGAAGTTAAGGACAATAAAACACATAAAATCAGAGAATTCAGGTAGAAAAACAGGGTTTGGTCGAGGGGTGCGGTACAAAGTCACACATAGTACTGGCTCTGGGCAGCAGATTACAAACAGAAGTGTCTCAAATGATGACACAGGCTTAAAAGCAATTTGGCAACATTTAAATGTATTTCTAAAAGCGACAGCGAGACCCCCACCTCGGCCTGTGGTTCTTGGGGTGCTAAAATAGTCATAGGTTGGAGGACATAGTTCCAGTAGCTGAGACTGGTCGCCAGGTTTCAGACAGGTCTCAGTAAGGAGGAGAAAGTCCAACTGAGCAGTAGAGATATAGTCATTCAGGATGAAGGTCTTGTTTGACAGGGATCTTGCATTTAGCAGTGCCAACTTAATAAGAGTATCTGGGATGGTGGAGGTGATTAGAGGGGCATAGTCAACTGGCTTTAGGTTCCAGAGGTTTGCTGTTTTGAGGGCTGAGCTAGTGTTTTTCTTTCTTTGTGTTAGATATTACAGGGATGGTTAGTGGGTGCAGTTGACGCTGTGGTCCAGCAGGGGGAGCTTGTTCTTTCCAGAGATGGTGGGAGACTTTCATTGGGATCAAAAGTTTCCGTCGCATAGCCTGAATGTGTTTGTGTTGGCAGTCAGGGTGTTTCTGTAGAAGGATGCCCGGAATGACGAGCTTCTGTCAGAAAGAGTTCAAATCTTTATGAAGACAAAAATATAAAAGTTGTATTTAGATAAAAGAACTCTTATAAAGCTTTGTTTGTGTGGTATAGTGATATATCTTAAAACCTTAAGTTGCATCACTTTAAATAAAGATCTTCTCAAACCATGAGTGAGGATTGAAGCAGAGTTTACTCAGCACTAAAAGCAGAGCAAAATGAAACACAGCATCAGGTGTTCAAACATCAACAAAGGTGTCACATTTCTCTTGTTCCAGCAGTTTTCAGCGTACAAAGCTCCAAACCAGTTCAGGATCATTTAACCTGTCAGATAAAGCTGGATCTGTAAAGTGTGATCTGATGTTATTTCATTCAAACCATCTTTTGTGTGTCAGTGATTGTCCTGACAGTCGGCCTAATCTGTGCTAAGACCTGTGTGTAGACCTCTACTGAAGAGTTATACACAACACATGCAGAAAGTGATAAAAGAAGAAAATGATAAGAACTTCAAAAAGGTATAAGACGTCCTCCTTCATCTGATTTAATAACATTATTGAATGTTATGATTGTGCACACGTGTATTTAAATATCTGATAATCACAGACCACATTGAGTTACTGCAGGACAGGAGAGCACCTCACCACATTTACTCACTATAACTTATATTAAACTATATTTATATCTGGATTAGGACTTTTTATTAAATCCCAGAGCAGCCATACAGAACAAAAGCACAACAAGACTCAACTACATCCCTACAAACTCCAGATTATCCCTGTATCTGACCTTTAAACTCTCACAAATGTATACACTTGTTCTTAAAACTTCACATTAACCAACAAAATATATAAAAATAATCTGATCATCTGAAGGTTTAACACTACTGTGATAAATAAATAAAGTCCTGCGTGTCTCCCAATGCTCTGTCATGGGCTGAAACAAGCGGAGTTAACTTTCACTTTCGTTCACAACCTGTCTGAGTCAATGTGACCTAGTTACTAGTGACGTCGATGCTCAGGCTGAATTCCTATTGGCTGAGACAGAGGTTGAAGTCAGCGATCTTTTTTCTCCTCACCTCATTTCACCCTCAGAGCTCGAAGCACGCAGATTCTCAAGAAGTTGATGAGAAACATAAATCTATCTCTGGTATTAAGAGACCCTCCTCTTCCTTTGTATTATCTCCCATCAGTGAGTCTGAGCTTGTGGATGTCGTTAACAAACTCAAATCAACTGCTCCAGGTCATGATGAGCTGAAATCTTCAATCTTTAAAAAATGCATTCCATACATAACCAAACCAATCCTTCATAGTTTTAATCTTTCTCTTGAAACTGGTGTATTTCCCGATCAATTAAAATGGGCTAAAGTCATTCCCCTCTTCAAAGCAGATGATCCATCCCTATTTTCCAATTACAGACCGATATCTATCCTTCCATGCTTTTCTAAAGTTCTGGAAAAACTAGTCTACATCCGCATGTTTAAATATTTGAATGACAATAATATTCTTTATACACATCAGTATGGATTCAGAGAAAAACATTCAACTTCGATGGCCCTGACCCAACTCTTTGACAACATTACTAAATCTCTTGACAATAAGGAAATCACTCTCGGTGTGTTCATTGACTTATCAAAAGCATTTGATACAGTCAACCATGATATTCTAATGCAGAAACTTTCTCATTATGGTTTAAGTGGTAGAGATCTGTTATTCATAAGTTACTTGTCAGTAAGAAAGCAATTTGTAACCTGGAATAATATTTAATCTGATTACAGTTTAATTTCTTGTGGGGTGCCACAAGGGTCGATCCTTGGTCCTTTACTCTTTCTTATTTATATTAATGATTTGTATTTGATCTCAAAGAAAGCATTTTTCATCTTGTTTGCTGATGATTCCAATATTTTTCTATCTGGTAGTGATGGGCAAAGATTGGTGTCCGAAATGAACAGTGAATTAAGTAAAGTTGACACCTGGTTTAAGGCAAACAAATTATCACTCAATACAAAAAAAAGCTCATACATGTTATTTATACCCAGAAACCTACAGACCAAATTTACTTTTCCCAATGTATATATTGCCAATAATATCTTAGAACGGGTAACCTATCCATACATCTCATACTGTAACATTTTTTGGGCTAGCACCTTTAAAAGCAACCTCAACTGCATTTTTTCTCTGCAAAAACAGTTCATCAAAATGATCACTTTCTCCAACAGATTTAGCAGCTCTACTCCTTTGTTCCAGTCCCTACGAATTCTCCCCATCTTCCACCTAAACCAGTTTCAGTTATGTATTTTTGTTTTCCAATCAGTCAACAACTTACTCCCCGTCTGTTTTCAAGATATATTTCAATTCAATTCTCAAATCCATCATTACAACACAAGGTCAGCCAACTTACTTCATTCTGCATTTATCAGGACATCGTTTTCTCAATTCTCTATCAGATTCAGAGGACCTCATTGTTGGAACAAGTTACCCAATCATATTAGAAACAGCACCAGCTTCAACTTATTAAAAAAAAAAAAACATTCATTTCCTGCTTGGCCAATTAACCAACGCACCATCATAATCTTTCTCTGCCATAAGAGCTTATTTTCCTTTTTCCCCTCTTCTTTAATTTGTCTCTTTCTTGTTTTGCTTTCTTTTACACCTTATTGAGTATGTGTTCTTGTTAGCTTTATTATTTTTCTTGGACTACATTAATAATATGTCTCTGTGTTTCTCTTTAGGAGGGCCACTCGACGAGCCCCTCTGGGTTTATTTGGCTCCTCCAGCACATTTCTTTCAAAATGTATAATTTGTTAATTAACTAATCATTATGTACTGTCTGTTTTTCCATTGATCTATTATGTTTATGTTTTTTTTTGTGCAATAAATAAATAAAAACAAAAATGTGGATGTTCATTTTCTTTGTGTTAAGCTCATTAAATGAGTAGAAGCATCACTAAATGCATTTAAATATGAAAAATGGAGATGTTAAAGGAGTAGAAGCATTATTAAATGCATTTAAATATGGATGAATAGAAATGTTGTAAAAAGAAATGTTAGCTTGAAAACAAGCCTTGTGTTTTCCTGCTAAGAGACAATTAATCTGGAAAGAATGTTGAAAAATAGAAATTTGGCATAATAAACTCTGATTGCCATTATATCTATTTGTTCTTTTCATTAAATTAGTAGCTATAGCTGGGTAATTAAGATATGGGGTTATAGTATCCTACTGGTAGAAGTGCACGCTGACATTTGGCCCTCTGGTATGAGGATAACATTTTTGTGGCCCTCCCTATCATTGAAGTTGCCAATCCCTGTTGGGGAATGTACCGTGCGTCGGAGAAGCTGACTAAAGTTATGAGGAAGCTCCAGAACCTGTTTGGACTGATTTATTCCTTCACATACACACGCCTCTTACACTGGTGATGTCGATGCTCAGGCTGAATTCCTATTGGCCGAGACAGCGATCTTTTTTCTCCTCACCTCATTTCACCCTCAGAGCTCGAAACACGCAGATTCTCAAGAAGTTGATGAAAAATATAAATGTTTGAAGTTGGACGAAGCTGAAGACTTCACAGGTCACAATGAAGACTCTGGTGTTTGTGTCTCTCGTGGGATTATTCCTCCACGACACGACGGCAGGTGAGTTCAGATTCATTGAAGACGATTTAATGGAAAGAGGGAAATGTCGCATGTCTTTATAAGGATGGTTCTTTGACTACAAACACTTTCACATTCTCTTTGATAAATAAACAATAAAACTGTCTTAAATGTTTTTACCTTCTCTCCAATATGTATTTTACTTACTTTTCAACATCTTTATATGCTTCAATATCACTGTTTTGCCCTTGTCCCACACCCGAACTTCACAGGTTCAACAATGAAAATGTAGTTATAAATCGTGATTAGTAATATCAATGTTGATGTACTTGTGTTAAGTAACACTTAAACAATGAAAAAACATGTTAGTATTTTGTGTGTAAATAGGAATTTTTACTCAAAATATATCTGTCACACAGTTTAACCGTCATTTCCACCACACTGCAGGAATAATACTTCCAGTTTTTGGTATGCAGGTGACACTTGGCATTCATCGCTGGCCACAGACTCCATGACTTCACGTTGTTCTATAGAAAACAAATATCTTCAGAAATGATCTGTCATTTAGTTTAAGTTCTTTAGTTTAGTTTTTTCTAATTGAGTTTTTCTCCGCTGGCTGATTGTGCAGCTCCACTCAGTCTACACAGCTTCTTAAACTGTGCTCCATATACTGTTCAATAGTTTTTCTTTGTTGCTGTCCTCCGACACTGTCCTTTCAATACTCAAATAATAAAACCCGCCTACGTGAGGACTAGTCATGAGATGTCAAGAAGTCAATAAAAAATCCACTTAATGAAACATATCTGTCAGTGAAAGTCAGGGGCATGACTGCATCACTTGAATATTTGACTTGTTGAATAAATAATTTCAGTATAAAAACATTTTCTAACACTTGAATCAGAAATATCAGAATAAGAGTTCCAGGAGAACTTTTTCTTTTCATCTCTAAATTAATTTGAGTATTTAATGACTGCAGAGAGATGATCAGGTTTGGTTGAATGTACTGGAAGTGTTTTTTGATTCTGTGTGCTGGATAATAACTTTTGTTCAATGATGTAAAAAGTTTCAGATTAAACTGATGAAAACATTTTGTCCTTACAGAGATGCACTCTCTGAAGTATTTCTTCACGGCGTCTTCTGAAGTCACAAACTTCCCAGAGTTTGTGGCTGTTGGGATGGTTGATGATATTCAGACAGAATACTACGACAGTAACACCAAGAGAACAGAACCCAAACAGGACTGGATGAACAGAGTCACAGAAGACAAAGCTGACTACTGGGAGTGGCAGACTGAGAGAGCTGTGTTTCACCAGCAGCTCTTCAAAGGCAACCTTGACACTTTAAAGCGACGCTTCAACCAAACTGGAGGTTTGTTTATGATTCA
>NC_083627.1:1411522-1444022 GCF_963584025.1 Labrus mixtus
CTGCAGGCACAGGGTCTTTGTTTTACGCAGCGCCACCGTCAGGCCGGGGGTGACGCTGCTGCTGATATCCAGCTTGGCCCTGTGAATCAATGGCTCTCTCAACAACCAGTACAGAGAGTCAGACTTTGGGCACCTTTTACAGTTAAAAAGGGCCCAAGACTTAAAAACACCCTGATAAAACGGAGGCAGCCCACTTAATTTTAAAAGTTTAGAATCAATTAAAAACAGAGCAGCATCCAGCCCCAGGAAATCTGCACGTCTGAGAATGCAGCTGGCCACATCTCTCCACACTAGATCAGCCGGACCTGTCAGATATTTTTATAAAAACTGTAAGGTGAAACTACAACCAGCAGATGAAGTCTCCGCTGCGGCCTCAGGCCGCGGGGCAGGGGCCTCCCGCCGCTCCGCTGCAACCGGCGGAGCAGCGGAAAGCCCCGCCACAGGGCCGGGCATCACCCCACGGCCAGGCGGAGCCGGATCCCCTTGACTCGGACAGGCCTTCACGGTGTGTCCCTCCTCACCACAACCGAAACATTTCATAGCCGACGAGGTGGCAAATATCACGTAGTCATAATCATCTACTTTAACATGGAAGCGGAGGTTGAGGTCCGCATCCCGATTGTTAAGTATCATAAACAGTTGTCTACGGTGAGACACTACGTGTTTCAGCAGATCTACATCCAGACAGAATCTTTTTTATGGGTGACACCACCTTCCCATGTCTGGAGAGCTCTCTGCTAAGAAACTCGTCGGTTATGAACGGAGGGACGTTTGACAGGATGACTCTGGTGGAAGGCTGTGTCAGCGGAGTCACCTGAACAAACATTTCTTTCACCGTGATGCCTGTCTCAACGACTCGGTTCACCTTCTCCACCTGATCCAGGAAGATGACCACGGCGCTGTTCATCCGAGCGGCCGACCTCACGCTGCCGTGCCCGACCTTCTCTCCCACAGCAAGCCCAATCTCCTCCACGCTGCACGGAAAGCTGGCATTGATTTTAATGCCAGCTTTCTCGTGAGGTGGCTGAAGGTGACTCCATTTACCATGGCGTCTGAAGACGCCGACCGGCGAGACACCGGCAGGAGAGAAAAAGAAAAAACACAAACACACACTAACAATAAACTTAAAGTGAAACTACAACCAATAAACTACATTAAATTAAATCAAATTACTGAAGAAAAAAACCATTAAACACACTCGCTCAGCGTCTCACTCCACAACACTCACTCCCAGCATGCACCAGAGAGAGAGAGAGAGAGAGACAGAGAGAGAGAGAGAGAGAGAGAGAGAGAGAGAGAGAGACAGAGAGAGAGAGAGAGAGGGAGAAATAGAGAGAGAGGGAGAGAGAGAGACAGAGAGAGAGAGAGACAGAGAGAGGAAGAGAGAGAGAGAGAGAGAGAGAGAGAGACAGAGAGAGAGAGGGAGAGAGATAAAGCTGCAGGCTGGAATAGTGCAGATTTACTTCAACTCTCCAGTCCACATGTTTATTAAAGTATTCAAATGAAAGCACTCATCATTGTGTCAACATGTGTCTGATGAACACTGAAAGAGATTTGAAAAAGACACAAAAAAGGACCAAAAGATTAGATCATAATCATAAAGCTGTGCAGAAAAGGTCCAAAGTGGAGCATAAATAATGATCAGAATGCAGGAAAAGAAATGTCTGATGCTTACATTTTTCTGAGGGAGACCCCAAGACGCAGTTTTCACTTAAAAGTTAAAAAGAAAAAAGAAAAAAGAATCATGTGAGAGAATCAGATCTCAGTGAGAAAAATCATGATTCACATGTTAGCATCTCTTTTTCATTTACAGCCACATCATTTCATTTCAGTTTCTCTTTAGATTTTATTTTTTAGTGTTTTCAGTTTTTAAATCCATCAAGAAAACGATTGAATCAAACACAGTTAGAGTGCTGTTGTTGAAGAAAAGTCAAACATGTATATTTTGAGAGATTAAAGGCACTGTGTTGACTTCTCAAAGTTAAAGTTTTAAAGGAAGAATGTGTGACATGTTACACATAAATATATGAGAAATCCAGTCTATCCTGTGTGAATGTCTCTCTGAGTGTGGAGGAGGCGTGGCCAAACAGCAGTTTGTTTTGGTTTGCTCAAGGGCGACATCTACTGGATCAAAAAGTCACTCATTCTTCCTTTAGTTGAAGAGAAGATCAAGTTGATGAATTACTGGATGTATAAATATATCTGTCAGTAAATCATTCACGGTGAGCTTTCTTTTCCTCGTTCAGTCAAAATGAGTTTGAATCCGTTTGTCAAAATCTCTCATAGAGCGAAACATCAACATATAAAGAAATCAGCATTCAGATAAAGGACGACAACACGACTGGAAGATGAATCAAACATAGATACAGGATTTATTTACAGACAAGTGGAGATTCAAATGAAGAGCAGCAGGACAAACAGTGTTTATTTACAGGATGATGATTGTCTGCTTGGCACATGTTCTCCTCCTCTAACCTGCTTCATCTGCACAGGTTGTAACTGTGGTTTGTTGATTTGTGCTCAACAGTGAATCCCATGAACCCCGTCATCCCCATCACCATCATCGCCATCATCGCTGCACTCGTTCTTCTCGGCCTCGCTGTCATTGGATACAAGAAATACAGAGGCAGAAAATGTAAGAGACACAAACTTTGTTCTTTTTGGTGTTTTAAGTTTTTAAATGTTATTCTTTGAGTTGCAGCTTTTATTAAAGGTGCACTTTATAGATTTGGTAGAGAAATGTGGAAGTTGAAGAAATGTACAGATTCTGTGGTATATGTTCATAACTCTATACACAAACTGTCCTCAGAGGAACAATGTTTGAAGATAAAATGCTCTGAGAGAAGTTATGGTGGGGGGCTTCAACAGTGACACTGTAACTCTCCTGGTAGCTTTTTAGCTCCAAACAGAGTTCCAGGGACCCATTTTTCCTTTGAGTAAAGTTTGTGTATTCAGTTCAGGAAATATAACAGAGAATTGTTTCACTTCTCCAACTTCCAACTTTCAGTACCAAATCTACATATTGCACCTTTAAGACTTTAATACCTGTTGTATCAAAATCTGTTTCAAACAGTCAGGAAGTTTTCCAGCTGTGTCGTATTTTACGACTTTTAAGGGCGTTTTCACATCAGGCATGATTGTTTTGTACAGTACCCGAGCAGGATTATCCTCCCCTCCCCTCTCCCCCGATGGTCCCCACATTAGTAACATTGTTCTGTGTATCGCGGTCCACTTCCTTGTTTGAGCACGGACCAAGCGGACTCGGGCACGGTACCTGAGTACAGTACGAGTACGGTATGTTTGTGTTCACACTGATCAAATGAACCGGACTTTAGGGTCCAGTGTACTCGGATCTGGACTTAGATCCGGGCCTGGGTCCCTGGTGTGAAACCCCCCTAAGAAAGAGAGATGAATTTAATATTGTTTGTTTGATGTTTTTATTTATTTATTTAATTTTAGTACACGAGACAAAGTGAGCTGTGTGCTTAAGTCAAGATACATGTGTCAGTTGAAGGTTTAAATCCTGGAGTTAAGTTACTAGAAGACGGGAAGAAATGATATTCTGGTGAGAACTAAAACGACCCGTCTTTGTTTTTGTATTTCAGCTACATGTGAAACGTCTTCTGAAAACAGCTCTGAGCTCGCTGAGAAACTGAATCCAGAGCCTACATGATGAACACACCACCCTGCACCCTGTGAGTTTCTCTCTACGGGACGTGGACCATTCTCACTGTTAAAAACGCCACTTTAAACGCCGTGTTAAAGAAGCTTCTTTGTTAAACTTGTGTGAGGTTGAAATGAGTGTAAATATGTAGCTTTGTAGAGCTGATCTCTCCAAACACTGATGTGTTCAATGATTGTTCGATTTGACCGTCTTCATCACTGCAGGTTTCTTGAAACATTTTGCTCGGGAACAATCAGTGTGAAGGTCGTCTGTGTGTGTTACTGGAGTCCACCTCTCTCACGCTGCAGTCACCGTAACTCTCTGCAAGATGAGCTAGAATAAAAACAGACTAATGGAGTTTCATCTCAGTGGTGAACTGTCTTAAATTTGTACCAAACACAGATAATAATTCAATCTGGTTCCTTCCACATCTTTAAAAGGCCTCCCTATGGTCACACACGTGAAATAAAATCATCAGTTCAAGATTCATCTTCCAGTTGTGTAAATAGTCTGCTTGTACATTTTATGTACATTTTGTTTTTATTACTAACAAACCAAAGCAAATAATAATTCTTGTCTTTGAGTTTTTTTAACGGATAAGGAGAATGTTATTTTGTTATAATATCCCTCTTTTGATTTATTTTGAAACATTTTTATTAGAGATGTCAAACGATGACAATTTTAAATCACGATTAATTTCTAAATTTAAATAGTTAATCATGATTAATCACATTTTTAATTTGCACGTTTGAAATAAATTGTTGGGCTTTTATTTTGAAGTTTTGTACTGTCTTAAGCTGAGAGTACTTTACCTGCTGTTTGAATTTAGCCCTGCTTTTATTTTGAAATAGAGTAAGGAGCTTCCTGTAGATGGAAGGTTAGGACATGAAGGTCAATGTGTGATGTCATAAGGTCAATGTGTGATGTCATAAGGTCAGTGTGTGATGTCATAAGGTCAGTGTGTGATGTCATAAGGTCAGTGTGTGATGTCATAAGGTCAATGTGTGATGTCATAAGGTCAGTGTGTGATGTCATAAGGTCAATGTGTGATGTCATAAGGTGGATATTACTGTCTGAGAGTTTGTTAAAGTGAAATGAGACATTCAAAGATGCAGCAGTGTCCTTCTTTTACATCACTGAGACTACAGGGAGACACTGAGGACCACTATCTACGGAGAGCCTGAAGGGACAAAATAACATGAGATTAATCGTGATGAACTCGTTCATGCTGACAGCTCTAATTATTGTGTTTTATTTTGATCAGAGATCCTAAAATGTTTGTGGGAGGTTTGAAGCTTCTCAGCTATCCAGTTGAAATCTTGTATATAATTCCTGCTCGTGTTCAGGAACGAGGGATGTTTTCTCTTTGAGTTTTGTGAATAGAAGTGGAAGATGAATTCTCAGAATCACTTCCTGTGTTGGGTTAAGTTAACTAGTGGTGTTGAGCTGCTGTTTCATACCTTTGTACTGTAAATGATCTGTTCAATAAAGTCCCTCATACTCCAAATGTCTGTGTGTTTCTTCACTTCAACATTCATGGAAACACTTACACAGCTGTAGCTACCATTGTGGGAACATTTAGTTTGATTACAATAAACTTTATGATCTTTACTTTGTTGATCTTATATGATGATATAATGATGACCCCACGGACATCAATAATTATAGACCTATCTCAATTATTAATAGCATTGCAAAAATATTTGAAAAACTCATCTTTAATCAATTATCTAAATATCTTAATGATCACAACTTATTATCAACACACCAATCTGGTTTTAGACCAAACCACTCGACCACCACTGCTCTACTAAAATTCACCAATGACATACAGTCAACATCTGACAGCAATATGTCTACAGGTGCTATATTTATTGACCTTGCTAAAGCATTTGACATGGTTGATCACTATCTCCTTTTAGATAAACTAAATGCTATTGGTCTCTCTACTGACTCTTTGTTGTTTTTCAACTCTTTTCTTCATTATAGAAGTCAGTGTGTTTTTTTTCAGGGCAGCCAGTCAGACTTCAAGATTATTGATAAAGGTGTGCCACAAGGTTCATCTTTAGGTCCTCTATTATTCTCCATCTTCATCAATGACCTCTCACCAGTCTGTTCTGACTGTCAAATTAATTTATATGCAGATGACACTGTAATATACTCCTCCAGTTCAGACATTTCACAAATTCAATACTCAATACAATCTGATTTTAATCTAGTCCAAAAATGGTTCTCTGTCAATAAACTTCTTCTGAATAAGAAAAAATCATATTTTATGTTGTTCTGCACTCGACCAGATTCTTTGCCCTTAACAAAAAACTGGCATATTAATTTCCTGGATGGAACAGCATTAGAAAAAGTAGATGAATTTAAATATTTGGGCCTTTGGCTAGATTCCCAGTTATCTTTCAAACCTCATATCAACTCAATTTCTAAAAAAATATATGGTCTTCTAAAATCACTGTTGAATGTTTTTCACTGCAAGTCTGGAGAAGAATCGTGACACAATTGGTGCTGCCAATCCTTGATTATGCTGATGTTATCTATGGGAACACCTCAGAGACAAATCTTCAACCTCTCACTATCTTATATAACAGTCTCTGTAGATTTGTTCTGAGGTGTCCATATAGGACCCATCACTGCCTAATGTATGAGTCCTTGAATTGACTGGCTCCCAAGTCCAGAAGGACATTTCATTGGTCGCTATTTACTTTTAAATGTATCTATTTTAATTTTCCTCCGTATTTGAAACAATTTCTAATCCCTTTCAGTTCACAGTATAGCCTAAGGCATACTGATCATCTATTTTTCCTCAAATCAAGAATCAGGAAAGAAATTGGTCGCCGTGCATTTAAATTTAAAGCTCCATCAGACTGGAATAACCTACCTCGCTCACTTAGATCTATCACCTCTTTCCATATCTTTAAATCATCTCTACTTACTCATTGTCAAACGTCCTGCTCTTGCTTTTGATTTTCTTTCTCTGTTGGACTTAGTTTGTCTGGACTTGCTCTCCTCTTGCTTGCGCTCGTGTACCTCATATCTACATGTATGTACTGTTCTGTACCTTGTGCCTTAATGTTGTGAAAACTATGTGTATAAGTACTGTATAGTGTGTACGCATTTATATATGCAGAGGTGTTCCTTTCTTTTTCTCTTTTTATTATTATTATTATTATTATTATTATAGATATATATATATTTTTTTTCCCCTCTTCAGATTTTTTCTGATTGTGTAATATTGGCTGGTTGGTGGGTGGCTAGGCTTGGGGGAGCATTAAGTGTGAGTGAATGTGAGTGTGTGTGTGTTTGTGGTGTGGGTGTCTCTGTGTTTAAATGTTTGGTATTATGTTTTGGATTTACCTTTTATTTAGATTTTGTATTATGATGATTAATTTATGTTTTGTAAGGACCCCCTTGAAAATGAGATGATGCATCTCAAGGGGCTATCCTTGAAATAAATTACAAATTATAGACGGATTATTCACATGTTCTGAAACGTCTGAACAAAGATATTTAAATTAGCCGCTCAGTTCAGTAACATCTACATTGTGATGATATAAAAACATTTGTTGGAGCCAGTTTGATGTGTGCTAAGTTTGGTGATTATTGCTGCTGCTACGTCACCTTTGCACCTGGGCATCATGGGTAATCAGCCACACGCAGCTAGAAAGGGGAGTCACAGGTGAACAGGTGCAGAGAATCAGAATTCAGGTGTGTGTTTGTTTCTAACCCTGTGTGGTTGTGTGAACATGTTTTAGGTTCCTGTCATGTTTGGTGTTTTGATTGTTTCCATACTCACCAGCTTGTTTTCAATCCGTGCATTTCTCCGACCTTTTGTAGACGATTTTAAGACGACTGATTAATAATTCAGAGTTTGTGGAGGAGACGTTCGATCAAAGAAGTCGTAAAAAACGATCACTAAAAGTAATGAGTGTGAGTGAATGTCTTTAAAATGCTGAACCAGTGAACCTCCAGCTGGTGTGAACATTCAAACACATGGATCCAAGAACCATTTAACCCTTTATTGGCTACGAGCACAAGGTGGAAGGATGGACGGATGATCACTGTTCAATAAATAAAGGGAAATCATTACGCTGCCACATGAACTTCAGGATAAATGGTAAATGGACTTGAGCTTGTATATTTCTTTTCTAGTCTTCTGACGACTCAGAGGGCTTTTACAACACGTGTCACACCTACACATTCACACACTGATGGTAGAGGCTGCTGAGTAAAGAGTCCATCACAAGTAACTGATCACATTCATACCCCACCGATGAAGCAGTGGGAGCAACTTGGGGTTAAGTGTCTTACCCAAGGACACATCGCACATGTAGCTGCAGGAGCTGGGGATCGAACCCCCGACCTTTCCGTTAGGACACAACCGACTGTGAAGCAGAGTCCGAAGCAAGTCTGTTTAAATCTAGAGATATACTACGTTTTTATTTTCTGTACGTGTTTATACGTTTATTTAATTCATCGACCAAACAACACAATGAAATACAAACATCAAATCTTGGATGAAAAGGAGCAGAAAGGAGAATCACCTCTTATAATCTTTCACATGACATGAATTAACATGATTCAAATAAAATAAAGTACAATGGCAGGCCCACACGTCCACTAGAAGGAAACAATACAAAACTAAATATTGTTCTTACACCTCGTACTCTTGAATAGACCTGTTTTATAGGCCGACTGTTTTGATAACCTTACATGAAGGCTTCTGTTATCTAAATTAAAACTACTATACATTAATGTGTATTTAATTGATGATTTGTTCTCTTTCACTCTTTATTGGTTTGATGTCATTTCTGGTTTCTGGGGCTTTTTTTGTTTAATGAATCCATTCAAACGTATTTACATTTTTTAATCATTTTGGGGCTTTTTGTGCCTTTACTGTAGAGATATGACAGTGGATAGAGTCGGAAATCAGGGAGAGAGAGAGTGGGGAAAGACATGCGTGAAAGGAGCGACAGGTCGGATCCGAATCTGGGCCGCCCGCTTGGAGGACCACAGCCGCCATGGCCGCGCGCCACCAGCACCCCCATTCAAACGTATTTTGACAGATTTTTGTACAAACGAGTCTCAGTAACAAGCCCACTCAGTCTCTCAGCTGTCATAATGGTTAGAAAACAAAGAGGTGGAGCCAATCGCAGAAACCAAAAATATGTAATCAAACATAAAGTCCAACAAAATCCAAAAGGGGGGAAAACAATGAGGAACGACATGGAGCCACGAGGAAGAAAAACACGGTTGACAACTGACAAACTGATATCTGACATGGAGAGAATCTGACAATGAACTGACAACAAGAGGAAAGGAACACTTCACTTTATTTTCAGGAGCGGGGGAGGGGGTCTATTTGGATACTGAACAGGACTCATTCATCCTTACCACACTGCTTTTTTTTACCGATGTTAATATGTGTAAATATTATTAACATCTATGCATGAACTCACATTGAGACTCTATCTGTACCCTGCTGCTGCTTTCATTTTCTCTCTTAATTGTTGGCCATTTGTCTTTCGGGATTTTTTTGTTTTTGGAACATAGTTAACGACCCCCCTGCCAGTGTCTCACGACCTCCCACGGGGTCCCGACCCCCGCTTTGAGAACCACTGCTTTAGTCAGCAGAACTGCTCCATTTTTCAACACCGGATGTAGCCGCTTGGTATAACCATAGACTGTAAATATTACTGGACGAACCCTGAGCCGTCTGTTACATAGGCAGCAAATGAGTCCAATCGACGGCCGCATCCATATTGGATTTGCAGTCTCAACCTAACTTCGGATCAACCTAGCTACAGCATTAAGGCGGGACCGGCGGGACTTAACTCCGCCCATTCAGCGCGACGTTAGCAGTCCACTTCACAGCATAGCTAACGGCTAGGCTGCTATCATCCCCTATTCCTGCTCGTCCTGAGAAAACTCTATAAACAGTAAGTTAACATTTAACTTTTCTACAACACAGTTAAAACTAATTATATTCAACCCAAATATTTAATTAAAGTCTTAAAACTACACTTTTTTAAATATGTACAACTATGGTTATTAGTTATTTGTCAGAGCAGTTACTAGACTTTGTCAGTGTTAGTAAAGTTTTATCCATAAACTGTAAATAAATATGTTTATCTGCATAAACATATCTGAATGAAAACATCCAGAAGAAATCAATATTACAAAACATACAGTTCATGTTACTGTTCTGACAAAAAGAGGAATGTCTGTGTTTTATATTTACTGATGTCAACAGCGATGTGGGTGAACATGACAATTGAAAAATAATGATTTAGTATTTATTATAAGACATTTGTTTTCTATAGAACCCCGTGAAGTCATGGAGTCTGTGGACAGTGTCAGCTTCACACCAAAAACTTTAAGTATTAGAAATAATAGTGTTTAACACTGGCATGTATTATTATTATTGCAGCTACCTTGTTCAATATTATTCCTGCAGATGTGGCTAATAACAAAAAAACAGCCTGAGCTGTCACATGTAGTTAACTGTACATTTTGTCTTGTCTGAGGCATTAATTGAACACCTTTGTATTTCTCCTATAGACACAGTGTGGATTATTGGTGACTTGTCCGTCGAGGTGCCCAGAGAGCTGCAGAGACAGAGGAAGAAACCTGAGCCTCAACATCTGTATGTGTTGGTTCTTCTGGGGTGGACTTCGGTTGCTTCTCTTCAACAGCTCGCTGTGAGGGAGGTCTCCCCCGGGTGGCCTGAGTGATGTCACCCACAGCCTGAGAGCTGAGGCGTGTTTTAAACCTCCTGACAAACCGTTACACCGCACCCGCCTGTCAAGCTGGTCAGCTACACGCCTTATTGTGAATAACTCTTATCCTTCATCAAATCAAACGACCCCCGTACAGTGTGTCGATCGAGAGCTAATCAGACCTATTTGTTTGTTTTGTACCAAGCTGTAAAAATGTTAATCTCTGCTGTAAAAACAGGCTTTTTGAATGTGGTTTTTCAGATTAAATAAATATTTCTATATAAATGCACTCCTTTGTCTCTACTTGTGAGTATACATTTCAGATTTGAATTGACAAGACTAAAATGTGCATTAATACTCAACTCAATAGCTAAGGGAAGGAAGTCTACTTTTACACAACTTTTTATTCTTTTGACATTTTTTTTCACCAAATACTAATGTAGTTCAAAATGTGTCCTTAAATACAGCCCCATTCTTAAATCAAGATACATGGAGAGTAAATAAGATCAATAACTTGTGAATAAAAACACAGTTAAATATTATTTAGAAATGTAGTCTTCCCAGATCAATATCACATAATATCAACTTCTCCCATTTAAACTGGACAAAGGGTTTTAAAATGGGAAGAAAATGGTTTGATTGCAATTTGTTTGGAGGAGATCTATTTTTATTTGAATAGCTGAAGCATGAATACAGTCTTCCAAGGTGCAAACCCTCCTCCTCCTGAAGCTCCTTCATGTACTGCCGTCTTATCTGCTGGCCATCTTCTCTCACCAGAACTTCGACTGTTGAAAAGTCATTCTGAAGAAGCTCGAGCATGTGACATGGATCCAGGAGAACATGGACTTTTAGTGAGGGGTCTTCAGGATGGCAAAGAAAGAGAGAAAATATCAGTTATTCATTAAATCATTGTTTTGTTCTCATCTATTTTTCTGTATTCATCTGTATAAGAGTACATTTATAAATTCAACAGTGTACTACCCAGACAACAAAGGTACAGTATTCAGGTAATCCACATCTATTCAAAGTTAAGATAAACTTTATTGTAATCATGCTGTTTTCAGCTCTCTCACTCACTTGCACAATGATATTCCACATCAAATTGTCTCAGATTTTGGAGGAAAGATTAAGCAATTTATTGTGGATAGTACTTCATCTTAACATGAAACAAATATAACCTGAATTATTTAAATCATTAACAGTCTCTGTGCTTTAGTACAGAACATACAGTAACTCATTTATTATTAACATGAGCTCAGTACATGGCTGTATTCTTCAAACTATTTCTTGTACTTATTGCTTTATATCTTATTTTCATTCCATATGTTATTTATATTTTATATTTCTACTGCTATATTCTTTATAAGAGCATCTGTAATGATTAAGAAATATATTAATAACCAGTTCTCTGAACTCATACAAAGTGATTATTTTTTTTATTTGGTAACAGTTTGTACAAATCTTAAGACACTACATCAACCATGTAACATTAATATCATCCTCTATAACCTACACAGCATATTAGGTTCAGTTCAGTTTATGTTACTGACGGATAATTACTACACACAGTTTGTTTTTTAATGTCCACATTTACGTGGAGTATAACATTCATCATAACGTCAGATAACCATATTTACAGTCTGTGGTTAACCACCGAGGTGAACCTTTAGCTTCTAACATCACACAAACTCATTATTTATCTTAACAACAAACATTTCTAAACCATTGGCAATATAAATATAACACTACTATATCACTTACCGAAGAAAACTGAAGCATCAACTTGTTGGATGGTCTGTTAACCGCACAGCAAGCCGTGTATGATGTCAGATATGTGTTAAACAAACTCTCCAAACGAAGTAAAAAAAGAGGAGAAATCAGAGGGATCAAGCTGTTAGCCTCCTGACCTCCTGACCTCCTGACCTGCTGCTGACCTCCTGACCTGCTGACCTCCTGACCTGCTGCTGACCTCCTGACCTCCTGACCTGCTGCTGACCTCCTGACCTGCTGACCTCCTGACCTGCTGCTGACCTCCTGACCTGCTGCTGACCTCCTCACCTGCTGACCTGCTGAACTGACAGATGCAGCGCGCAGAGCTGTCAATCAAATCTGCCACAACCCTTATATGGGCATAGCCGTTTTCCTTAATAGAATAAAATCCGATGAGTTATAAACTTCAATTTATCAGATATATCTCGTTTTTTTAACCAGGCTGTAAACATGTTAATTCATGTGGTAAAAACGGGCTTTTTTGGCACTTCCGGCGCTTCTGCAGCCAGCCTCAAGCGGAACCTCGAGGAACTGCAGTTTTTTGTACTTCCGCATTGGCTTAATTTTTCAACACCGGATGTTGTCGCTTGGTATAATGCGTTAACCCGGAACCAATGATGAGCACACGTTGTTTCTCCCCGGTCTGTATTCGAGACGGACCGCTGCCACTTTGTTTACTTTTTTTTACGCTGTGATCAGATACTGAGCTGTAAAATCAATTGAAAACGTGAATCTGTCGCTGTGTTCTTGGTTTTGATGACACCAGCTGACTGTTCTTCGTGTCACGGTGGATAAAAGTTGAAGTTACCGGAGGATTCACCGTTAAAGTCAAAACATGTCCGCGGAGCAGCAGATGTGCCCCCCGCCTTCCTCTCCGACCCCTCCCGGGACGCAGGAGGGTTTCCCGGGTGTGTCCCCTCACGTCAGGCCGCCGTCAGAGATGGACACCCTGCGGATGTTCGTTAACGAGCGGTTAACGGCGGCGGTGGAAGACATCCTGGAGGTGTTCGGGAAGACGGTGTCTCGGTACCGGGAGCAGATCGACCTCCAGCGGCGGCAGCTGGACAGCCTGAGGTCCGAGGAGGGCAGCTGGAAGCCGGAAGCAGGTGAGCCCGAGTCCCCGAAGAAGAAAGGTTTCTTATTTATTTAATGTCTTTAATGACATCTTTAACTCAACTGTTCAATATCTCATCATCTGTGATATATATATATATATATATATATATATGTATACACACACACATATATATATACATATATGTGTGTATATATATATATGTGTGCAGAACAACAACAAACTTCAACATATTCTGCTTTAAAGGTGACATATCCTCCTCCTCTTCTTCAGTTTAAATAAGTCTCAGAGCTCCTCTTCAACATGTCTGTGAAGTTTCTTGTTCTAAATCCACTCTGATCCTGTATTTGATCATGTCTATAAACCCCTCTATTTCAGCCCTGCTCAGAACAAGCTGTTTCTGTGTCTGTACCTTTAAATATGTAAATGAGCTGTGTCTGACCACGCCCCCTCTCTGGAAGGTCTTGGGTGTACTCGGTCTTTCTGGCTCCATGTCCTATTGTTTACGGTGAGAAGGCAGACTCAGAGGGCAGAACAAACACCTAGCTGTGGGAGTGTCACCCACCTGGGGGAGGGGCTACTGCCCTTTGTGATGTCATGAAGGGAAAATCTCCAAACGGCCTGTTTGAGCACACATTTTCTGAAAAGTGGAGCAGGCAGAAGACGGAGAGGATGGACTTTTCTCATCATTGGGGGGTTTGTAGACGGACTAGAGACACATGTTAGAGTTAGAGGAACATGGTGAAGAGGATTTTAAATATTTGATCCTTTAATGTTCTCATGAATCTCTCAGATGTCTGCAGACACTCTGCAGGTCTTTCAGTCGGTGAGTGATTGTGCTGAGTTCTCTTCTTGTTTCTCCTCAGCCCCTCTGGCCGCGTCGTCCTGGATCAAAACCTCCCCCGACGATCACATCCTGAGCGTCCAGCTGGAGCAGACAGACGCCGGCTCCTCGGCTGCTCGCATCAAAACAGAAGCGGGAGGCGAGGACTTTGCGGCGTCGGAACCGAACGGGGACTTGAATCCGGCCGGCGGTTCAGAGGGAGCGAGTGAAGGTCGACTCCTCACCGACTGCTCCGACACTGAAGACAGCGGAGACTACTGCAGAGATCCAGATCCAGCGACTTTCTGGAGACCGGACGAGGAGAGAGAAGCAGAAGGTCAAAGTTCATCCTGGAGCAGCAGAGACAACGGCTCCTCCGATCCGTCCCGTCGGCCCGTACCGGCGTTCAGCTGCAAAGTGTGCGGCGAGTCCTACCAGAGGGTCAGCCATCTTCTCACGCACGCCACGGCCCACCCGACAGACTGCGGCCTGTGCGGGACACACCTGGAGCACGCGGCGAGCCTGAAGCCGCACCTCCGGGCGCACAGGACGTCGTCGTTCTGCTGCAGCGTCTGCGGCCAGAGCTTCACGCTGCGCGGGAACCTGAGGATCCACATGATGATCCACTCCGGCGAGCGCCCGTACGCCTGCAGCGTCTGCGGGAAGAGCTTCGGGCGGCGGGCCACGCTGGTCAGGCACGTGCGCAGCCACACGGGCGAGAAGCCGTTCATCTGCACGTTCTGCGGCCACGGCTTCGTGGAGAAGGGCAACCTGACGGTGCACCTGAGGACGCACACGGGCGAGAGGCCGTACTGGTGCTCCAACTGCGACAGACGCTTCAGTCAGCTGTCGTCGTTCCACAAACACCCCTGTCAGAGGAGAGCCATGACCTCGGACTGCTCGTTCACATGAGTCCCCCCTCAGGACCACCAGGGGCCCCGCTTGAGAAAGAACAACAGACTCTCACTCTGAGCTCTGACCCCTCAGGACCACCAGGGGCCCCGCTTGAGAAAGAACAACAGACTCTCACTCTGAGCTCTGACCCCTCAGGAGGGGAACTCTCAGGGGGCGTTGGAATTGTCCGTCCTCTCTCCTTTCACTCTCCACTTCACCTTTAACCCCGGAAGCATTTAAGTGGCGGCCGTGATAAGAGCCTTTTGAATTCTCTAAAAGTTAAGGAAAGGTGGGTCAGTGCTTCCTTTATAACCTCCTTTAGGATACACTGGACCATCCTTTAGGAAAGGAGATGAGATATGACGCCCCACAACATTTAAAGCGAGTCGCTCATCCGACCGTTCACGAACATTAACAATGATCGTAAAGTGACACAGATCATGAAAGAGATAAAAAGATAAAAGACATTTTTATCAGATGATGTTTTATTCAACATATTTCATTCTCTTAAGAATGTTTTGTGCTGCTGTACATTTATATGTTTAAAACATTATGTGTTATATCTTACATTAATGTAACAATTCATTTCATGTTTATGTTGATGTTGATTTCTGAGTGGACAGGAAGCTGATGGTTTCACTTTTCTTACTTGTAGTCTGGTGGTCTATATTTCTTTTATTTCAATCCCAACCTCGTGGTGATCAGGATTATTTCACCGGTAAGAAGGCACAGGGGAAAGTTTTTTAGATGCGCTTTTTGTAGTCCATTTTCTGAACATTGTAGTTTCAACACGGCAGACCCGCGTCATTAACCTCCGCTGGCCCGTCGCATTTAATGACGTGGCCTAGTGGAAATGTGGTCGGATTGTCAGAGCAACGAGATCGCCTTTCCCTAAGTCCTTTATGAAGTCTCCTAACATCTTTCCTTAACCTCATGACGTTTTCCCCGGGGTTAAAGGTGAAGAGGAGAGTGAAAGGAGATAGGAGGGACAATTCCAACGCACCCCCAGTTTCCTGTTCCAGATCAGCTGATTTGAGTTTTTTTAAATCTACTCGGAGTAAGTCCACTCGGCGATAAAAAGCCAACATTAATGGAGCGCCGATTCTACGATTCACCATGGCAACAGGTGACAAAAAAAGAGCTCTTTGTACTTTAACCCTCTGGAAATATAGATCCTCATGTAGACACACGGCGACTAGATAGATAGATAGATACTTTATTGATCCTGAGGGAAATTCAAAGCATCCAGTAGCAGGTTACAAAGACATACATGACATGAAACATTTGTTACAAATTAAACCACAAAACAGACGCCCCCCCCCCCCCCCCCCCCATACATATATATTAACCTGAAAGAATCCCTCTAGATGAATCAAACTTAAACTGTGCAATTAAAAAATAGATTTATAAAGAAATGAACACTGCAGCAGCAGGAGGAGGAGGAGCTGCTGCTGCTCGAGTCATCATGGAGTCTATTCAGTTAATATTGGATCAGATTTATAATATTACAGGTCAAAACTGGTGGAATGGTATTAGACCTCAAATGTATTTTCATTAAGATTTAAATCCAGCGACTTTAAAGCAGCTCAAAATGAAATATAAGATCAAACCAGGCTCATGGTGACGCCTTATTTTGACTAATTAAACAAAGTCAACTTCAGTCAGTGTCTTTAAAGTACCGAGCGCCACACCCAAAGTACCCTGGCTGAGTCCGGTCTACTTCTTGGTTCCAGTACCCAGAATTAGTGAACCGCTGTTTTCTTTGTTTAAATTACGAGCTGACCGGTTTGTGCGAGCGTCTTGATCCAGAATGTGACGCTGAACTGGGCCAGGTGGACTTTTAAAGATTTAAAAGAACTCTGAACATTTGTTTTCATGACCTTTGACCTCGTGTGAGTGAAGATGGTTTCAAGACGTCTGTAACGGCGGGTGAACATTTGAATAATACATTTTGTTCATAAAGGACGCCTCCATGCTGCTGCTCATTAGTGAAGGTGAATGTTTCACACCTGAGAGAGAGTTCTCTTTAAATGGACGTGACTCACCTGTCCCTCCTGACTCCTATTTCATTGTTTTGTGACGACACACTCAGCAGGATATTAGTCATTACTGAAAGTCGGGGGGTCATTTCAGACACAAGCTTAGTTTTCACCTCTCACGCTGCTTTTTCTGTCCCTTCCTGCTTCAGGTGACACTTCAGAAAAATGTTGAATAAAAATAATCCTTGAAATGAAAGTCTGTTTTTGATTTTCCTGTTGGGACTGTCGAGCTGTGAAAATAAAAAGACTGCACCTGGTGGACGGATTTAGTTTGTGTTGAAGCAATTTTTCAGCAAAGTTTGAATTAATAATAAAAAAAATGTTTTAGAAAAGCTTAAAGTAAGTGATTATTTTTGTAAAGTTGTATTTAGACCTCCACTCCGGCAGATGGCGCTAATTTACCACAGTGGGAATCGCACTGAGCATGCGCAAACACAACAACCTGGAAGTGAAACTGGTAAACAACCTACCACGACGCTTTTGGAGAGCGAAGTCCTCCCGTTTTTAACTCTCTCTCTCTCCGCCGCTCACGGTTCCGTTAAAATGTCTAAGATCGAGATGTTGAGGCTGCTGATCAACCAGCGGCTCACCGAGGCCGCGGAGGAGATCTTCGGGGTGTTCGGGAGGACCATAGCCGAGTACGAGGACGAGATCTCCCGCTCCAGGCTGGAGATCGACCGCCAGCGCCGGCTGCTGGACCTCTCCAGGAAGCCGCAGATATCCGTGGAGTTCACCGGTACAGGTGAGTGATTAACGGGAGGAGTTCACCTGTACAGGTCAGTGTTTACCTGGAGGAGTTCACCTGTACAGGTCAGTGTTTACCTGGAGGAGTTCACCTGTACAGGTCAGTGTTTACCTGGAGGAGTTCACCTGTACAGGTCAGTGTTTACCTGGAGGAGTTCACCTGTACAGGTCAGTGTGTACCTGGAGGAGTTCACCTGTACAGGTCAGTGTTTACCTGGAGGAGTTCACCTGTACAGGTCAGTGTTTACCGGGAGGAGTTCACCTGTACAGGTCAGTGTTTACCTGGAGGAGTTCACCTGTACAGGTCAGTGTGTACCTGGAGGAGTTCACCTGTACAGGTCAGTGTTTACCTGGAGGAGTTCATCTGTACAGGTCAGTGTTTACCTGGAGGAGTTCACCTGTACAGGTCAGTGTTTACCTGGAGGAGTTCACCTGTACAGGTCAGTGTTTACCGGGAGGAGTTCACCTGTACAGGTACAATAAGCCGGCTCAGGTTAACTTAAATCTGTTACTCATGGACAATTCCAGTGTTTTGTTTTTTTATCACTAAAACTGTCAAATCAAAATCAGTTTTTGTGTTTTTCTTCATTTAAAACTGTTTTTACATTCTGAGAACAGAAAAATGTAAATAACTGACAGAGAAGGGCCAAAGACTCCCACACACACACACACACACACACACACACACACACACACAGACAGACACACAGACACACAGACACACAGACACACAGACACACACACACACACACACACACACACACACACACACACACACACAGAGAGACACACAGAGAGACACACACACACACACACACACACACACACACACAGACACACAGAGAGACACACACACACACACACACACACACAGACACACACACACAGAGAGACACACACAGACACACACACACACAGACACACACACACAGAGAGACACACACAGACACACACACACACAGAGACACACAGAGACACACACACACACACACACACACACAGACACAGACACAGACACACACACAGACACACACACACACAGACACACACACACACACACACAGACACACACAGACACACACAGACACACACAGACACACACACACACAGAGAGACACACACACACACACACACAGACACAGACACACACACACACACACACACACACACACACAGACACACACAGACACACACACACACACACACACACAGACACACACACACACACAGACACACACACAGACACAGACACACACAGACACACAGACACACACACAGAGACACACAGACACACACACAGACACACAGACACACACACACACACACACAGACACACACACAGAGACACACACACACACAGACACACACACACACACACACACACACACACACAGACACACACACAGAGACACACACACACACAGACACACACACACACACACACACACACACACACACAGACACACACACACACACACAGACACACACACACACACAGACACACACACACACACACAGACACACACACACACACACACACACACACACACACACACACATCATGTTCCTTCATGTCTTGACTTTAGTTCTCTTGTTTTGTTTTTTTCAGATCTCTCGGAGCAGCAGGACTGGACCTCCAGTCTGGACCTGGACGAGATGAAACCTCCTCACATCAAAGACGAGGAGGTGGACCAGGAGTACGAGGGGGAGGCGGTGGAGCGGGACGACGGGAAGTTCTTGTTATTCCAGAACACCGTTGAAGGAGACGAGGACGATAACGACCACATGACCTCCAACCTGTCCTGTCAGGACGCGGAGGACTGTGAGACGGACCCTCAGCAGGGCACCTCGGTCCCTCAGAGCTCCTCGGACCTCGACGATGAGGACACCTCCGCCGAAGCTTCGGGCGCCGACCCCCCGGGTAACGGTCAGCTGGACTGTTTTGAAGTGGAGCAGCCGCTGGCGGGGGCGCTGGACTCGTACATTTGCTCCATCTGCGGGCAGGCGTTCCCTCAGCGAGGCCTCTGGGCCAAACACGTGCAGGTGCACCGCAAGACGGAGTCCAAGGGGGACAAGTCGTTCACCTGCGACATCTGTGGAAAGAGACTCACCCGCTTCGACGGCTATCAGAAACACCTGAGGATCCACACGGGGGAGAAACCGTACGGCTGCCTCCAGTGTGGCCGAAGATTCAGCGACAACTCCAACTACAAACGACACATACGCACTCACATGGTGCAGAAAAGACAACAGAGCTGAGGGGGGGGGGGGGGGGGGCAGGTACTGAGGGGGCCGAGGGGGTGGACAGGTACTGAGGGTGATGAGGGGGGGGACAGGTACTGAGGATCAGGAGGGGGTGGACAGGTACTGAGGATGATGAGGGGGGGGACAGGTACTGAGGATCAGGAGGGTGATGAGGGGGGGGGGCAGGTACTGAGGATCAGGAGGGTGATGAGGGGGGGGACAGGTACTGAGGATCAGGAGGGTGATGAGGGGGGGGACAGGTACTGAGGATCAGGAGGGTGATGAGGGGGGGGACAGGTACTGAGGACGATGAGGGGGGGGGCAGGTACTGAGGGTGATGAGGGGGGGACAGGTACTGAGGATCAGGAGGGTGATGAGGGGGGGGACAGGTACTGAGGACGATGAGGGGGGGGGGACAGGTACTGAGGATCAGGAGGGGGGGGACAGGTACTGAGGGTGATGAGGGGGGGGACAGGTACTGAGGGGGCCGAGGGGGTGGACAGGTACTGAGGGTGATGAGGGGGGGGACAGGTACTGAGGATCAGGAGGGGGTGGACAGGTACTGAGGGTGATGAGGGGGGGGACAGGTACTGAGGGGGCCGAGGGGGTGGACAGGTACTGAGGGTGATGAGGGGGGGGACAGGTACTGAGGATCAGGAGGGGGGGGGCAGGTACTGAGGGTGATGAGGGGGGGGACAGGTACTGAGGATCAGGAGGGTGATGAGGGGGGGGACAGGTACTGAGGGTGATGAGGGGGGGGACAGGTACTGAGGATCAGGAGGGTGATGAGGGGGGGGACAGGTACTGAGGACGATGAGGGGGGGGGGGACAGGTACTGAGGATCAGGAGGGGGGGGACAGGTACTGAGGGTGATGAGGGGGGGGACAGGTACTGAGGATCAGGAGGGTGATGAGGGGGGGGACAGGTACTGAGGACGATGAGGGGGGGGGACAGGTACTGAGGATCAGGAGGGGGGGACAGGTACTGAGGACGATGAGGGTGATGAGGGGGGGGACAGGTACTGAGGACGATGAGGGGGGGGGCAGGTACTGAGGGTGATGAGGGGGGGGACAGGTACTGAGGATCAGGAGGGTGATGAGGGGGGGGACAGGTACTGAGGACGATGAGGGGGGGGGGACAGGTACTGAGGATCAGGAGGGGGGGACAGGTACTGAGGACGATGAGGGTGATGAGGGGGGGGACAGGTACTGAGGGTGATGAGGGGGGGGACAGGTACTGAGGACGATGAGGGGGGGGACAGGTACTGAGGACGATGAGGGGGGGACAGGTACTGAGGGTGAGGGGGGGGACAGGTACTGAGGACGATGAGGGGGGGACAGGTACTGAGGATCAGGAGGGGGGGACAGGTACTGAGGACGATGAGGGGGGGGACAGGTACTGAGGATCAGGAGGGGGGGGACAGGTACTGAGGATCAGGAGGGGGGGGACAGGTACTGAGGGTGAGGGGGGGGTGGACAGGTACTGAGGACGATGAGGGGGGGGACAGGTACTGAGGATCAGGAGGGCGGGGACAGGTACTGAGGACGATGAGGGGGTGACAGGTACTGAGGGTGATGAGGGGGGGACAGGTACTGAGGGTGATGGGGGGGGGACAGGTACTGAGGACGATGAGGGGGGGGACAGGTACTGAGGACGATGAGGGGGGGGACAGGTACTGAGGATCAGGAGGGGGGGGACAGGTACTGAGGGTGAGGGGGGGGACAGGTACTGAGGATCAGGAGGGGGGGGACAGGTACTGAGGACGATGAGGGGGGGGACAGGTACTGAGGGTGAGGGGGGGGTGGAGGTCATTTCTTACACTAAGGTCAAAACATTTCCGTCTGATGTGAACAAGTATGAAACTTTAAATCTCACTTAGTATTTTAAAACAAACCTCCTGAAACATCCTGAACTTTTCATGGTGAGCTGCAGAAGTGAACTTTAACACCCACATTTATTCTGCAGGATAAATACGAGGACAAGCTCTGAGAGACGAGGACAGCACAGCGCAGACGATTCAAGCAGACGCTCTTCTTCAGCGTGTAACGGGCAATTTTCTCAAACACACAGTACACAGGTGGGACTGATTTCTAGGTGTGTCCAAAATAGGTACTAGTCCGTCCCAGCAGAGGGAGTCTCCACCTTACGTCTCTCAACACTGAAGGAGGGAATTAGCTTCTTGAACTCGAGGTACGTCGGCCACGTCCTGTGAAGACTTACAGCAGGGAAAGAATGAATCCAAAAGGTTTCTCTCCTAGTGACAAAAATTCTAAGAAAGAAATTCCTAGAATCAGGACAATGTCTAAGATTTTCCTCTCAAAGTGAAGACTAGATCCTTGTGAAGATGAAAGTTATTCACAAAGCGTCTCTGCCTTTAAGAGAGCTCCTGAGGTGTCAAACTGAGGAGGACTTTGAACAGGATGAAGAGTTTCTCAAGCTCAGGAGAAACTGGAGAAATGTTCTCAAAACACGACATGAAGAATATTATTTTTGATTCCTAGTCGGGCAAAAACAGACAAAACTGATTTGAGATACATGCTGAGTTTGTCTACATGTGGTCACCTTCACAGGTTCATCCAATCACTGATTAAGACCCTTCACATGAGGCTGTAACGATCAGCAGGTGAAGAAGCTGCTGCACAAGTGGGCATGTTACTTCAAACATCTTGTAGGCTGTTATTGACTTTTTTCCTCCATTTTTTTTGGATCAACCAATCACAGCTTCTGAAAACGTGTCATACCCAGCAACGGGGTCGCCCACGCCTCCTTATTAAGATAAAAGTCTCTTCCTCGCTCAGAGTCGCTCCGAGAATGTTCCTAAATCACTCTTAAGACAAAAGTCCTTGCTCTGATTTTTTACACTAAGTTTGGAGCTCTCTGAGAGGATTCTCAGGATGTTTGTGAACACGGCCACCGAGAGTAAAACCTTCCATGGTTTTGTGTTTGCTGATTTTAAAAGTGAAGAAGAAGAAGAAGAAACCTTCAGGTTGTCAGCAGATCAAATTCAACAACAGAGAAAGAAATAAAACATCTGAATGAGATTTAAAGTCTTTCTCTCTGAAGTCAGGTTTTTTATACTTGTTCATGTCAGTGAGGACGTTAGTGTGATGTTGTTGCCTGCTCCGTTTGTCCCTTCTCCCCTCCTGTAGTCTCTGCTCTGTCCAGCTAGGACAGCCGTGTTCAGCCTCTCAGTCGGGGATCTGTGTCCTGAATGATTTAAGTCTTGTCTACCGATAATAACCTCTTTGTACCGTGTTTCTTTTACGGGTCACATTGAGGGTCGTTGTTGACCCCGTAGCCCCGCCTTAGGCCGCGGCGTCACACCATGACCCGGGACCCAAAGGAGAGGTTCATTTTGTATTTTTATATTTTATATTTGAACGCAGGAGGAAGCGCTCTAAAGAAGGTAGAGTTTAATTTATGACACTGTGTGCCGCTCAAACTTCCACTTTTTGACCTTCATGGTTCAGAAATATGTCGAGGGTCTGATGAAGACCAAAGTGAGGTTTGTGTTCATGGTCGGGGGGGGGGGGGGTTCAAACATGGTTTTGAGCACGCCCGTGTTTCATCTTTGTCTCCATGATTCAAAAACTTCGATTCGATTTTATGAAAATATTTTTGTACAAATGGTTTTCTTCTGAAGTATTTTTGATCTTTTGCTGGTACTCACGTTTGTTTTTGAAGGATTTTTATTTTTGTCTGAATGGAACAAACCATGAACAGAATGATGTCATCGTCACTGAAGCCGTCTGAAGAGCTCGCAGAGTTAGCGGAGAGAAGCTCTGAATGAAGGCCGTTATAAATCAAACATCTCCCCTGCTTCATGTTTGTACATCTATTCATTATAGTTCTATTCAGACATCAGCACAACATCTAGTTACTTTTTTTTTTTTTTTTTTTACATTAAATGTCAATAAAAAGGAAAAAACTGTCACCACATCCCTCTACTTGAGCTTCTGTTTCCCACCAGCAGATGGAGATATAACACCATTTACAGCAGCTTCTTAGTAACCTGTGTAGTCCTGATGAAAGTTTTAGGAGCTCAAATATCCAATACCTGGAAAGATATATATTTAATGAATTATGAACAGGAAACGTCAGGACGCTCAGGTGTTCTCAGAAATCCTTAAAAATGAACCTCGCAGCCTCATCAGACGTCTCCGTACAGTCGAGTCACTTTGAGCTGATCAGGCTGCGGAGCGTGCAGGACGAGGGGTTCAAGTCGAGTTGTATAAAAAAAAGGCGCTCAAACAGGATCAACATAACCCGGGGTCAAACTGGGCACCGAGCACGTCAAACCTCCCGGAAGAGGAAAAACAAGCTTGTATAGTTCATTCATACGCATTCACACACTGATGGTAGAGGCCGCTGAGTAGAGTCCATCAGTATTAACTCATCCATTCACACACTGATGGTAGAGGCCGCTGAGTAAAGAGTCCATCAGTATTAACTCATCCACTCACACACATTCACACGCTGATGGTAGAGGCTGCTGAGTAAAGAGTCCATCAGTATTAACTCATCCACTCACACACATTCACACACTGATGGTAGAGGCTGCTGAGTAAAGAGTCCATCAGTATTAACTCATCCATTCATACACATTCATACACTGATGGTAGAGGCCGCTGAGTAAAGAGTCCATCAGTATTAACTCATCCATTCATACACATTCACACGCTGATGGTAGAGGCCGCTGAGTAAAGAGTCCGTCAGTATTAACTCATCCATTCACACACATTCACACGCTGATGGTAGAGGCCGCTGTGTAAAGAGTCCATCAGTATTAACTCATCCATTCATACACATTCACACGCTGATGGTAGAGGCTGCTGAGTAAAGAGTCCATCAGTATTAACTCATCCATTCACACACATTCACACGCTGATGGTAGAGGCTGCTGAGTAAAGAGTCCGTCAGTATTAACTCATCCATTCATACACATTCACACGCTGATGGTAGAGGCCGCTGAGTAAAGAGTCCGTCAGAAGTAAGATTCCCCGCCTGTCACGACGTCATCTTTTCTCATCGTTTTAAGAGCCCCCTGCTGCGGTGGCAGATTTTACATACCATACACCGTTGTAAAAATGTGCTTTTGAATCTTCTTTCAACGCGTTTGTTTATTTGTGTCTTCTGTAAAGCACATTGAGTTTAAGTTATTTTGAAATGTTCTATAAAAAATAAAAACAGCAATGACTTGTTGAAGCTCTTTATTTTCCCTCAAAACTCACCTCTTCACCTCTTCATCACTCCATCATACCACATTACTTCTTCGTTGTACTGTCCTCGTCATTTTTATTTTGGTTTATTGTTTTATGTTTTTGTCAAAGCGTCTTTGAGTTTTCAGAAAAGCGCTACATAAAACCAATTTATTATTATTATTATTATTATCTGTTCTTACACTCAACGTCCAAAAAACAGCGACTGCACTCGTCACTCGTTACACCGTCATCCACATCGTTACCTCACAGCAGTGAACTGCTTCTGACATTATTACACTGTCCTCCCGGCGCGGGCCCAGCAGGTGGCACTGTGAGGCCGTCAGTGATCCCGCAGACTCCCCGTCGCTCTTCAGACACTCTCTCTCTCTCTCTGGCTGACTCATGGAGAGCACGCGGAGAGGAGGGGAGAACGAGAAGTGAACAAACTGACGATGTTTCCAAGGTTGCAAAGTGCATCCTGACACAAGAGCAAGTTTTGAGTTTTGATTTAAAAAAAAAAAAGAGCGTGCGTGTTGATTTTCTGCAGCAGCTCTCAATGAAGACGTTGGTACAGGCGCCTTCAGGCCAGTTATGAACTCTCTCTCTCTTACATGCTAAGAAAGAGCGCATTTGGATTTGACGTCAAATATTTATAAAAGTAAAGCGCAGCTCTGTGTACTGACTGTGTTTCTCTGACCGACTGTGTCTGCAGCTCGGTCACTCTAAAAACTCTGCTGATTTTAACGGCCCTGCAGGTTCTTCTTCTGCTTTAAACCAATCAACATCAAGTTGTCATTTTGAAACTCATTAAAAACACTTTTTTTTTTCACTGTGTTTGGATTTTATGTTTTTTAGTCAAAAGAACCAACCAGACTCCAAAAAAGATGGACGACATGACAGCGACCCGGGATTGAAGCCAAAGTCTGTAGTAGGCTATAATTGCAATAAAGTATTTTGTCTTGACAAAGTGGTCCAGACTGAAGTTCAAACATTGTTCAACCAAGACTCCAGAGATGTTCAGCTCAAGGTCAGAGGGAAGCAGCAGCGGCTCTCAACGATCATTCAGACAAAAATAAGACAATAAGACAAACCAAAAAGTTGGACATCAGTATTTTATATGAAACTTCCAAACAGAACAGTTTTGAATCCTCAGGAGATTCGTCGTCATATTTGAATATTTGTTTGACCCGTTGGACGTGAACGTTTCATCCTGGAGCGGCTCAGAAACGACCCGAGTCATGTAGAAATCATCGGCTACATGCAGCATGAGTCACAATCTGCTCGTTGGCATTTGTGGAAAGAGCAACAGAAAGCTGGTCAGCGGGAACATTCAGGTAGTTTGACTTTTATTCAACAGTCTCAAAGATTCTAAAAGCTGCAGAAAAATCTTTTAAATGTCACAAAAACATCTGACTCAAAACCTCTTTCTTATCAGGACGCTCACAGGATGAAGTTAACCTCTTGAATACAAACCGTAGATCACATCAACCTGCTGCTTTGTCCTCGTTCATGAAGTCTGAACTCAACGCTGATCACTCGCCCGATGCAGCGACACTCTCTCTCCTCGTCCTCGACCGGCCGTTTCAAAGTTGCATCATTTGGTGCAGAGTGTGCTCGACGCGGAAACCTCGCTGACACTCTGCTGCACCAACACGGCTTCATTGTTGCTTCATCTTTTGCCGGCTGCTGTTTGGAGATCTCTGACTCTCAGATCACATCTTTTATTCTGATATTTATGAAATACTTTGTTTCCTGAAAAGACCCAAAGTATTCAAAGAGTGTGAAGTCGTTTGAACCCAAAAACATCTTTCAAGTGATTCTGTTGTTTTTTCAAACGTCAGACTGCTCCTGTAGCGTCTGCTTCACCAGCGGCTTGGACGCACCACAGATCTGTATCTAAACGCCATTTGTCAAATTCTACTCTTTCACTAAACAGCTGCTTCACCAATCCAGATCCTTCCCTGTGCTAAAGTGCATCTGTGATCATGTTGTGATGAATTGAACTTTTTTCCAAACCAGCTTTCAGTCGGTCAGTTGTTGAATTCTTGCTCCTGATGTGAAGTGGAACATGTTGAATGAGCCGACATCCACACCACGGCTTCTAACTACGAGATCACTCTCTGCATCGACTTCATTCGATGCATTGATTGATGTTTTGGAAAATGCTGTGCAGAAACGTAACGTGTTGTGTCTGAAACATGCAGAACAAAGAGTTTGGAGAGTCTCACAAAGCTGGTTTTGTTTTAAATGGACCTTCACATTACATTTCAAACTTTACCAAACCTGCACAGCAACACGTTCAGGCAACTCTGTCAGCTGGTTCCATTATTCATCATTCTCATGTTTCAGAACTTTATTGCTGTTGCTGGCAGCGTTGCTCTTTTTTTCCACTGATTGACGAGAATAAAGTTGTTTATTCTCGTAAATTTATAATTTTACAGATAGCCAAGGTCTTGCAAGTTGAAGTGAAAACTTCTCTTGAACTAACTGTTTTTACCTACTACACAAGGAAGTGGCCTATTTCCTTATTAGTGAAACCTGTAGGGACAATATGCGTCGTAAATTTACGACTTTAATCTCATAAATTTCCGACTTTATTCTTGTGAATTTACAACTTTATTCTCGTACATTTACGACTTTAATCTCGTAAATTTATGACTTTAATCTCGTGAATTTCCGACTTTATTCTCGTACATTTCCGACTTTAGTCTCGTAAATTTATGATTTTATTCTTATAATTTCCGACTTTATTCTCGTAAATTTACGACTTTATTCTCGTGAATTTACGACTTTATTCTCGTACATTTACGACTTTAATCTCGTAAATTTATGACTCTATTCTCGTACATTTACAAATTTATTCTCGTACATTTACGACTTTAATGTCGTAAATTTACGACTTTAATCTTGTAAATTTATGACTTTATTCTCGTAAATTTATGACTTTAATCTCGTAATTTTACGACTTTATTCTCGTAAATGTACGACTTTAATCTCAAAATCATTATTATTATTTTTTTTAACGTGGCCCTAATCCTCCGTCTTAGAAAAGGGTATTGCGATTGTGTTTTTAGCTGCTTTAACCTGAATTCTAAACTTCTAAAGCTCAGAATAAAATGTTTTCACATCTTTCATCAGCACTTCATACCTGGGGGAGAACACAAAGACACACATGGCTCATCCAGTGAGACGCTTCATCTGTGAGGGGTTGCTTCTTTAATTTCATAAACAGTGGATCCAAAAAAAAAGTAGTTTTTGGTCAAATGAGTGCAGACAACAGAAAGAATAAATTATGACGACACTGGAGCATCGTGTGGCTCTGCAGGGAGGGAAGAACAGCCTCCCTCGGGAACCACGGGTCAGAGGTCGTCGACACAGTTTGTGTTTTTTGTATTTTGGTTGACGTTATAATTTGCAGAAAAACTAACAGTTCTACTTTTAATACTGTGAGCCGTCTCTTCTGTCCAGGCAGAAACCGGCTGACTTCAGGAAGCCGCACAGAGCTCAGCAGGTGAGCAGAAACATTTTTGATAAACAGTTCCCTCAAAATTTCTTCGACCAACACTTTGGATTGAAAAGGAGGTTAGTGCACACTGCTCCTCCTCGGCATCAACGATTCATGAGAAGAAGAAAAACACACTTGAGAAAGGTTCAGAGGTTCTGAAACGCGGAGTGATGCCGTGCAGGAGTAGTGCGCCAACCGCAGACCTCACTGATATGACCTCATCAGAAGTGAGGGGTCAAATGGAGTCCCGTTGGGGGGCGATTATTCACTTAAAGGAGAATGTAAAGTGAATGAAAGCGTTTCTCTGGAGGGAATCGTTGATCAAAAAATCCTCTCTGTCACAGCGACAGTCCATTAATGCTTGGTTTGTGTTCAGATACCAATATGGTACAAAAGAAGAACAGAGAGACAGCTCTGATCATGAAGCACACTCGTCTTTTTTTCTAATATGTGTCCGACTCTTCATCTCGTCCTGAAGGGTCCGACATCGATAACAAAAAAAAACGTCTTTGTGGGTTTCTTGTCCCTCGGTCCAGAGAGAAAACACCTCCTGTCCATTTTGGGTTTTCCACTCAGACTTCCACAGGATGGGAACGATCCGTTTGGGCGTCTGATTGATGATTTATTTACGTCGTCTGCTTAAAGTCCTGGAGAAAAAAACATTCAGACTCCCATCGCTCCCAGATTCAGTTCATGTCAGCAGTTCGATTCCCTGCTTTTTTTTTAATCTTTCAGAGGATTTCTGGGCCCCGCGCCAAAGTGCAACAACCGGGGACGTTAGATCAAAGCGCTCGCAAAGAAAACTGCATGAATCGGGATTTTAGTTTTTTAGGCCACCTCCAGCCTGTGGGACTGCTCCGCCATCATCAACATCTTTCCCCCCGTTTGGAATGTTTCTCCCACTTTGGATCGACAGTCTGTCGTGAGGGGGAAAGCGACCACCGGCGGCCGGAGAACAGAGTCAGACGAGATGTTTCTTTGTGGATCCTCGGGGAGTTTGTCCGCAGGCCTCGGCCCGTTAGCGGAGCAGCCATCTTGACTCTGAAGGAAACACAACTGAGGGGTCGCGATGAGGAGCGATGGCGCCAAAAAAGCTCTGAAGTCTCTTTTTGTGCGCCGTCAGTGCTCTTCATTTCTGAACCGCGGCAGCCATCTTGGATTGCCGCCACTTCCTCCCACAGTGTCAGTATTTGTATCGTCCCGCCTCTGCTACCGGTGACGTCGCCGTGTTCGGGAGGAACAGTGGTTTCGGCGGCACTTGGGGTTTGAGCGACGCCGTTCTCCGGACGATTCCCGCCCTCTGAGCGTGCGGCCCTTCGCTGTAGCTGTGCTGTCGGGTCAGACACGTGCTGGCGACCGTCGGCCTCTGGCCCCCGCTGTTGTTGTTGGCGTTCACATTGGCCGCTCCGCCGGCGCCCGGGGGGCCGTTGCTGCTGCTGTTGGTGTTCATCCTGGCGAGAAAGTGGGCATGCTGCTGCGCCGCCCCCCGCTGGTTGAAGCTGTGGTGGCGCGGCACCGCCCCGCCCCCGCTTCCCATCTTGATGAGGGAGTGGCGCTGGGAGTGATGGCGAGCCACCGCGCCGCCGCCGCCGCCGCCTCCTCCTCCTCCGGGTCTCTCTGGAATCACCTGCTGCTGGAGCGGAGTGGAGGAGGAGGAGGATGACGAGGAGGGGATGGAGGTGGAGGAGGTGGGGTTGTTGGAGGACGAGGAGGACGAGGAGGTGGAAGAGGAGGTGGCAGAGGCGGAGTTTTGGGGCGGGGCATCTATGCGTTTAGGGAGTCCGTCCCTTGGGAGGGTGGAGGTGCTGTAGTAGGACGACGACTCCGTCTCGGGGATCTGCTGCTGGTGATGGTGACCGCCACCGCCGCTGCTGCTGCTGCTGCTGTTGTTGTTGTTGTGGTGGTTGCTATGGTGATGGCTGTGGTTGTAGTGGTGGCTGCGTGTGTTGCTGTGGTGGCCTTGAGGATGGGGGTGATGGAGGTTATGATGAAGTCCTCCAGAGGACGCGGAGGAGGGGGGTCCGGGGAACAGGGAGGAGGAGGAGGTGGAGGTGAGGACCTTGATGCCGCCGGTCCCCGACGCGCTCACCTCGTGGATGTGTTTGAGCAGCTCGTCCAGCGCCGAGACGTCCACCACCGTCTGAGGGAGGGACTGCTGGGAGTGATGGTGATGGGGGACTCCAACCCGCCCTCCACCCACTCCTCCTCCTCCTGCCGCCGCCGCCGCTGCTCGCTCGTCATTGGAGATCTTCCTCTCCTCGGGGAGGTGCAGCGAGGTCGAAGAGGCGCCGGCGCCGAGGGCTGCTCCGTTGCTCAAACTGTTGCCGTGGTGATGAGAGAAGGGAAACACCTGCTGCTGGGTCAGAGAGTGTCCGACGACGGCCATGAAGCCCAGGCTGGACCCGGAGCAGCTGGGCCCGGACGCGGGGTGGTTGTCCTTGGCGTTGTTGCAGTTCTGGTTCTTCTCGTACTGGTGGTGCCGCAGGGCCTTCATGTTCTTGATCGGCAGCTCGGGGGTGGAGTCAGGCGTGGGCAGGCCGGACAACTCGCCGTCCCCCTGAGACAGAGACTAAACAGAGGTTAGGACACATCGGTGCCGAAACAGTTTCAGATCAAAGAGGCTCTGAAAGTTATCAAAAGCTGCAGCTTGATCCAGTTACTCATTTATTTAAAGGGATACTTCACCCATCTGCATTAATCTTTGTATCATTAGAAACCTGGTAGTGTTTTTGAATGGTCGTGCATCCCGCCCTCATTTTCCCCTCAGATGGGAACTCTTTGTATTTCTGAGTCTGTAAAGGAGCTTCCAGTGACACAAAAATCGTCATCTTGCGTCACTGGAAGCTGTTGCGGTTAGCGGGGTGAAACTACAACTCTAGTTCCTCATATTTTCGACCACTGAAGCTACAGACCAATCACAGATCAGTGGGTGGGAACTCACTCCCAGAATCGAAACTTAACGTCCGCCATATTGCTTGAAAGCTATGCTAACAGGCTCTATGGAGAAAGCTGATAATGACGAAAAGATATAAATATAGTGGCGAGACGGCTGCTGCTGACAGGCCGGTCTTGTGTCTTGAAAACCGTGCTATAGCCGCGAGAAACCGTCTCTATATTGCTGGCCGCCGCTGACAGATTTTTGAAGAAGGTCGTATGCAGCTGACGCCACCTAAAGCAGCCATCACATGCTCGTAAACGTGTAGGAAACCGTCCTGAGACTACAAACATGGCCGCCCCCTTCACGAGGAGCGGACCTACCTGGGAGAGGTTGAGGTCGGGGTCGCCCAGCTGCAGGCCCTGGTGGACCGGGGTGTGGAGGTGAGGCTCCGCCCGCCCGTTGGGGATGAAGGAGCTGTACATCTTCGGGGTGGACATGTCCAATTTGTCCTCCTGAGGGGACGAAACAAAAGAAGAGAGCAGAGGAATAAGACAATCAGTCCCAAGGACGATGAGTGAAGAGGATTGTATCATCATATTCCAACCAGGATAATGAGGGGCTCATTTCATCAGAGAGGTCAGAGGTCAGCAGGAAGACAGCAGCAGCTGATCAGAGACTCAAGGACACTTTGAAAAAGGACGGAGGTAATGATGAGACGGAGAGCGTAATGAGGGAATAAAAGAGTGAAGTGAAGCCGAGAGGAGACGATTATTAAACCTGCTGATTGCTCGCCTCGGCCTCTCGCCGCCGTCTCTGCTGCAGACTGAAACGCCGACCGGGTGACGCATTTACCTTCGGCTGTCCGTCCAGGAGTCCGTTGAGCTTGGCGAGCGATCTGAGCGACAGGGCGTGCGGCAGCGTCACCTCGGGGTCTTTCC
>NC_083627.1:1451522-1461522 GCF_963584025.1 Labrus mixtus
TCAGCTACACGCCTTATTGTGAATAACTCTTATCCTTCATCAAATCAAAACTGATGAGTCATCAAAACATTCACCCCCCGTACAGTGTGTGTCCATCGAGACATGAGCTAATCACACCTATTTGGTTTTTTGAACCAGACTGTAAACATGCTAATCTCTGCTGTAAAAACAGGCTTTTTAGAATGGGTGTGTATGTGACTTCCTGTGCTTCTGCAGCCAGCCTCTAGTGGACACTCCAGGAACTGCAGGATATTTACACTTGGGACTGAAATGTGGGGAAGCAGACACAGCCGTTAAAACATTTTGAACCTCCTTCATGCAGGAGGTTCAAAATGTTTTAACGGCCAAATTCCACCTGATTGGCGTTCGGCCCGTCTCCGCTCCTCCACGTTAGCGGTTTGTGTGCGCTTCCTCTGGCTCCACAAATGGGAAAAGTGGTTTAGATAATGGCTGGACAGATGGATGTAAACATTTATTTCTGTTGTTAGATTTTATTTTTGGGATCTGAATGTGACTTCGGTGGCTTTGGGAGACAGCCTCTAGTGCAGTGTTTCCCAAAGTGTGGGCAACGGCCCCCTGGTGGGCCGTGTGGGTACTACAGGCGGGCCGCGAAAAGAAAAATCAAAGAAATATCACAATATTTACCATGAGCCGACCCCTCAAACAGACAGAGTGATTAGTAAGGCTTGTCATGATCTGTTTAGTAAATGTTTGTGTATCTTCATCATAAGATCACGTTGTCATGTCCAATAATTTACGCTTACTGAAAGTGGGAGCTGTAGTCATAACTTTTATTTTATAACGGGCCCCGGAGTCATTTTGTATTTCAAAGTGGGCCCCTCCCACATTGGTTATCATATTTGAGGTTGCAGCTCGGTGGGATGTCTGAAATACTGCAGAGGTGAACAAAAGACACAAATATAAATCCCAGAGGAGTCGAGGCGGAGCATTAAAGAACATGCAGAGAAGACAAAGACATCCTGAACTTCCCGAGAAGTGGACTTTAAGGACATAACATTTTTTTTTAATGGATCACTAATAGGCGACACTCTCCGCCGATCAGCAGCAGAACAATCAGGGATGTAAAAGGTCGCAGACAGACGGCGCTCCATTTACATCCTGAGACAATGTCAACCATCATCTCAGAGCAAACTACCCTGTAATGGCACGCCGCAGCATAACGGCCAATTTATGTCCATTCAGAGCCAAACTAAACCCACCGGGGGCCTCCTCTGCACGCCATTAAATTACCAATTTGCAGGAAAAACGTCGTTAAGGGAACAGTTCCTCGCCAAAACGATGTCATTACAGTAACAGCAGCCACTCTAGCGCAGCGCGGCGGGAAAGCTACGGCGCACACCGGCTGAAACATCACTCACTCTTTGTGTTCGGAGCTCCTTCACGCCCGACTGACCGACAACCGCCACCTTAATGCAGCGGACGCCATTATGTAGGAAGTGCCTGCTGTCAGTCCTACTGTATAATGGAGACAGAAACACTCACGCTGCAGATCACAATCAAAGCGTGAAGAATGGGGCCGATTGTGGCGCTCGCTACCTGACGCCGCCGCTGAGTTACAGAGACATTAACTGCCCGCAGGCGTCGATAAAATGTGAAACTTAAACGACTCGGTTAATCACCACAGAATTAGAGGCGAGTCGAGAGATGAATCTGTGGAAGTGTGTTAATGGACAAGTCGTCGTCTTTTGGGGAAAAGTTCCCGCTGCTTTCCATCTGCTGAGCGGTCAGTCGGGCCAATCACGGCACAGCGAGGAGCTCTTCTGTCTGCACGCTTTGTTTTCACGGCGTGTCACACTGCACGCTTCCTGCTGCTGCTGGATCCCTGATTAAAGAGCCAATCAGAGGTGGAGGTGAAGCTGCAGCAGCAACATATAAATAAAAAGCTGAGCTCCATCTGTGAAGGTTAATGTGAGCGTCCTCCGGCTGCTGTGAGAGCGCCGACGTGCAGCTCCTGATGAGAATATTACTGTGAGATAATTACACTTAAAAAAACATTAAAGGGGCAGTCAGTGCGTTTTTGACTGGCTGTGTGTGTCCGGATGTTTCCATGAAGGTGACTGGTTAGATGTTGCTGGAAACTCTTCACTGCTCTGGGAAAACTTTCTGTTCATTAGTTGGATCTGAAACTTTTCAGAGTATCAGCACAGAAAATATTAAGCTCTCAAGGTACCACCAGCTTGGGCTATTTCACTACCACAAAAAAAATCCTCCTCAATGAAAATCTTTCATATAAACTGTTCTGTAAAGGTTAAAGTCTTTATATGTGATTTTTCACACTTAAATGTAGAAATCAAGTATCTCCTCTGAAAATAACTCTGTGAGTCATGACTGTCTACAATGGGTGTAACACCCGAGTCCCACTGTCTGTGATGTTTTCAGAGTTTTCAGAGTCCTATCTTCAGTTTGTTTACATCGCCCGGACGGCCGGCTGACTCCTCCCCTCGTGTATAAAAGTTGTTTAATTGAGGGACTAGAGAAAAGAAGAATAACATACTGTACTCACTGCTTAACTGTGTTTCTAGATCACGCTCATTTCAGGTAAATTTACATGCAGTGTGAAGATACGAGCAGAATGAAGCTCGCTAGCATTAGCATGCTAACACAACAATGCAGTGTGAGTTGTTTTTGGTTTCATGCTGGTGCTCAAGGGCGACATCTGCTGGATCAAAAAATCACATATAAAGACTTTAACCTGCAAACACATTCACCTCCAAGGCCTGTACTGGAGGGACGTGTGAGCGGGGAACGACATAAGAGGAAGTAGCCACAGGTGGGATTTGAACCCTGCTCTGCCTCGAGGACTTTAGCCTCTGTCATTAATTTGAGCTTCCATCCTGAGAGTTGAACATCCTCTCATTGGATATTCCTCTCAGCTGCACTCTGCTCTTTCTCTCTGCAGGTACTTTTTATTCTCGTCTTCTATCAGAGACTCATTTAGATGCCAGGTGAACTCGATTAACTTACATGGTGGAATACAAACGAGCCGCTCTCTGAGATCTCCTGCACGTCAAAAAAAATAAAAAGCTGCCGCTCTCTAAAGGCATCGCGACGCCTCACATCGTGATGACGTGGAACAATCAAAGATTGACCTCATGCACGCCAAGACGTCTGATCCTGATTATGAGATCTGTTTTTAATTTTTTTTAAATAAAAATGAATGTTTAAATGTTGTTTGAATTTTTAAATTAAAGTTTTTTATATTTCAATATTAAAAACTATATTTAATATAATTTAATCTGATTCTGTTTTTTTAAAGTGTGGTGAAAAAGAACAACTCTCAGAAATCCTCTGGAATCATCTTTTCCCTCCACACTGACCCTGAACTGCTCACTTCCCTCCTCTTCTTCTGTCCTCCTCCTGCTGACGTGGATCAGCCTCTCGACTTCACTTCAAGAGTTCTTAAAAAAGACGATTTCAGTTGACGTCGATTATTCCACGTCTCAGGAAACCTGCTGTATCTGTGATCACAGCCGAGCAGCTTACGGCGCTCTAATGAGATTCACCACACGGGTCTGCTGTGGCCCCGTGAATGACAAACCCCCTCCGCTGGTTTACCGCCGCCCCGTTCCCGACAGGCAAGGAGGCAGAGCAGTGCAGACCGAGGCGAGGCGGCGCTTTGATCTGCTGAATCATAATCTGGTGGAGGGTAATGATGTCAAACCGAGCGCCAAAAACAAGTCAATCGAGCGCTAATGATCTCATTTCTTCCCGTAGATCTTCAGTAGAAGCGTCCTCTTCATGAGAATGGATTTGTCTCATCTCGATCGACACACACTGATCGTTTTCATGACTCATCCCCCCCTCGGTTTGTCAGATATGAGAGCAGTTATCAGGTCAACAGGTGTTGCAGTGATGGAAGCGGGCAAGAGAAGTGGTTCAGATAGAAGTGATTGTACCCGACCTAAAAAGCCTCTGCATGTTTCTAATAAGCTCCACGAGCAGAAACGTGCTCAAACTAGGATCAATATTGGAGATGCTTTTGAAAAATGGAGAGAGGTTAGAACACAGAAAGGTTTACAGACCCATGCAGAGCTGGATAAACACTGAAGCTTCAGAGTCCACCACATGGTGACCTGTGTGAGCATGGACTCTAGAGAGGGGGGGGGGGGGGGGGAGACAGCTCTCTATGATGTTTAGAATTCAGACTGCAGTACCCATTTTAAACACTAGGGGGTCACAGTTACATTCTTTCTTTACTGTAATGTTTGTTTAGTAAAGGTCCATCTCATCATGTAATACCTCACCTGTCCAGTGGAGGCGCTGTGGAGTCATCCTGCTTAAAGTGTCAACAGCACTCTCTCTCTTTGTGTTTATTTCCCATGAGCCTCTGCTGCTGTAATCAAACTATAAATAACAGCAACAACAGAACGGGGATTCTTACCGTATGCTGAGTCGGCTGCAGACTCCTGGTTCCTCGTGGTCGCCAACACATCGGCTGCACAGACACAACAACACTGCTGTGGTTACACACTGTTTACTATCTCTGTTGTTATTATTGAGGTGTTGTTGTTGTTTATCTCACCGTGGCAGCTGTCCACGATAAGCGAGTGGTCGCCCTCGACGTCCTGTTCAAACGCCGCCCTGCAGAGACAAAGCACGCTTTAGAACAAACAGTGATTGATTGAAGGACAGATCCAGACTCAGTGCCACCACTGTTGCTACGGGTAACCGTTGTCTGGGCAAGTTAATCGATGATGATGAGGCGTATCCACGGTGACCGGATAACCCGTTAGGACGGCGTTAATTAGATGATGTCACAACGTTTATCCGCAGCTCATCAGGAAGTGTGAAGACGAATTCCCCTTCATCGGTCAGGAGGAGACCATGACACACACACACACACACACACACACACACACACACACACACACACACAGACACACACACACACACACACACACAAGAACACACACACACACACACACACACACACACAGACACACACACACACACACACACACACACACAAGAACACACACACACACACACACACACACACACACACACACACACACAGACACACACACACACACACACACACACACACAAGAACACACACACAAGAACACACACACACACACACACACACACACACACACACACACACACACACACACACACACACACACACACACACACACACACAAACACACACACACACAAACAGACACACACTGAGTTTTACTGAAACATGGAAAACGGAACCCGTTGTTCGCTGCACGCGGGCGCCATGTGTCAGAACGTCTCCTCCATGACGGACGGGCTGTGACGTCCACATCTGAGTCTCTGTAAACATGTTTCTCTGAACGCGTCTTTAAGCAGACGAGAGGCCGTCTGAAAGTTTGAGTTAAACGACGCCTGCATGTTGGGACTGATTATGAAACCGTCGTGCCTCCCTCTCTATATTTACCTCTCTCTCCACCTCACTTACTTCTAACTCGCCCGCCCCCTCACTCACTCAATATTTATCTCCCTCATCGCTCACTCGCTCGCTCCATCACCACCCGTCCTCCGTCTCTCCAGCTACATTTACAGCAGCGTGGGCCGAGCTGTAAATGAGGAGAGAGAGGACGAGAACGGGGAAAGGAGGTCGTTTGTGATGGCGAGCGGTTATAAATCCCCCAGCCCTCTTGAGCACCTAAACGCCTCGTTCATCTCTCGGGGGAGGGGGATGGAAATAGACTCTGTCGGTTATAAAAAAGCAGCCGGCTTAGCAGACACTGTGCTTGCTCAATGTGTTTTCATTTTCTCAGAAAGAGGAGGAGGAGGCGTAAACGGGCTCCAGAGTCTTTCAGGACGTGAATGTAGATGAGCATTCACTCCCATGATGCATTTCTGCTGATGACTTATGAGTTTTAATAACCTCGGCTGTAAAGAGTTCTTTAAAGACTCTCTGAACGCAGATCGAGGCTCGCTTCAGACGATCCCTCAAACACAGGAAAACATCTCATCAGAATAAACAACAAACAAACAAACAAACCAACAAACAAACAAACCAACAAACAAACAAACCAACAAACAAACAAACCAACAAACCAACAAACAAACAAACCAACAAACAAACAAACAAACCAACAAACAAACCAACAAACAAACAAACCAACAAACAAACAAACAAACCAACAAACAAACAAACCAACAAACAAACAAACAAACAAACAAACTAACCAACCAACCAACAAACAAACGTTATTGTTATGAAAACATAAATAAATGAAGCAGATGGCGCCCTCTGCTGGTTGGAAAAAGGAGCATGATAAACTTTTTTGTCAAATCGAGTTAAGCGTTCCTAAAATGTAAAAATCTAAATGTAAATTAAATGTGTCATGTAGTTATAATGTTACAATGATTATTAAGGGCGGCACGGTGGTACAGTGGTTAGTGGTTAGCGCTGAAGGTTCCTGGTTTGAATCCCGGTCTGACAGGAGCCTCTCTGCGTGGAGTTTGCACGTTCTCCCCGTGCATGCGAGCAAGGAACGATTTTTTAATTACGTCTTCATGTGAACTCGAGTTGAGAGGTGGGTTGGAGGTGTGTCTCTGGAGGAGGGCGGAGTCTTCAGTATGGAGGAGGCCTGGCCTAACAGCAGTTTGTTTTAGTTTCATGCTGGAGCTCAAGGGCGACCTGGATCAGAAAGTCGCACATTCTGAGCGCTGGTGGCACAGTGGTTAGTGCGCGCTCCCCATGTATGGACGCCATGGTCCTCAAAGCGGGCGGCCCGGGTTTAAATCCAGCCTGCGGCTCCTTTCTCTCTCTCCACATTCTTCCTTCAGTCGTCGTTTGAAACTGTTTCCTCTTTTGATTGACCTCCCGTTTTCTTCCAACATCTTTGTGTTTTTCTGGTTGAGCTCTGAGGTTTTGATAAGTGCTTAGAGAATAAACTTTATTTGGGGTCAGTTGTGTTTTATGTGACAGGTGATTTTTAAATAAAGTTTTTTTGAGTTGAATATTCACAGAGCTCCTCATTTAGAGACAAACGTCTTTATTCAGAGGCGTGTGTGTGTGTGTGTGTGTGTGTGTGTGTGTGTGTGTGTGTGTGTGTGTGTGTGTGTGCTTGTGTGTGTGTCTGAGAGTGTGTGTGTGTGTGTGTGTGTGTGGTGTGTGTGTGTGTGTGTGTGTGTGTGTGGTGTGTGTGTGTGTGTGTGTGGTGTGTGTGTGCACCAGCTAAAGCAGATGTTGCGCTCCCATCAGATCAACTCAAACAGAACAGACATACACTCTCTCTGGCACCCCCCCCCCCCACACACACACACACACACACACACACACACACACACACACACACACACACCACACACACACACACTGACAGACTGTCTCCTGGGAAACGGCTGACTTGCTGCCACGACAACCGAGTCCATCTGGTGTTCCTCTCTTCTAGAACCGGTCTGTCGGTGTCTTTTCCATCGCTCTCTCTGGATCTTCCTCCTCTTCTTCACTTTTCTTACTTTTTGCATCCATCCTCCCTCTTATGGAGGATTAGTGATCAAAATTCAAAAGATTCAGCCCGCCACCTATCGTACTGCGGGTTCTGCCCGCTTGCCTCATAGACTGTAAATATTACGTTCACCTGCCTGGGAGCTGGAGTCTGACGTCACTTTCCTGCATCGTCCACTTTGCCATTTCGTTTTCGAGTTTGAATTCTGATCACTTTTTAGCACGGCAAGTTTGAAAACGAAAAGCCAAAGACCTTTTCGTTTTCATTTGAATGATGTCACACAATATGCATACATAGAGAGTAAAAGTGTAATGCAAACTGGATGACTGAATATTAATTTTAAATATAGGTCAAATAATGCACCTATAATCTGAAAATTAAAACATGTTTCTGTTGCTGTATTTTCATTTTAAAATGAGATCATTTGAATTATGATACAAATTTAGCGGGGCATTTTTTGAAAATGAAAAAGCAAATGTCATTTTCTTCATTTTAATTTAGTCAAAGAATGTGCATTTTTAAAGTTGAAAACTAAAATTCAAATTCGATAAATTAATCATCATTTTATTTTGAGTCAAATAATACATTCATTCTGAAAATTAAAAAGCATTTCTGTTAATGCATTTAAATTTTCAAATTAGCTTTATCATTTGAATTCTGATCACTAATCACTTCCATACTCTCTCTCTCTCCCTCTCGCTCTCTCTCTCTCTCTTCTTGCTCTCTCTCTCCCTCTCTCTACCCTGCAGAGATAGAGCTTTTTGTTACAGCAGGAACGACAGGAAGTGAAAACGAACAGCTGTAAGTCTGAGCGGAGACAAAGGTGCTGACAGGAAGTGACCAGAGGTAGAGCACAGGTGCTGACAGGAAGTGACCAGAGGTAGAGCACAGGTGCTGACAGGAAGTGACCAGAAGCAGAGCACAGGTGCTGACAGGAAGTGACCAGAGGTAGAGCACAGGTGCTGACAGGAAGTGACCAGAAGCAGAGCACAGGTGCTGACAGGAAGTGACCAGAGGTAGAGCACAGGTGCTGACAGGAAGTGACCAGAAGCAGAGCACAGGTGCTGACAGGAAGTGACCAGAAGCAGAGCACAGGTGCTTCTATCGTCCTGTATGAGGGCGCCCTCACTCTTCCTCTGAAGGATTACACTGTCATCCTTATTTGATGTATAAAAAAGGAGCATCATCAGCGTCATGATTGACGGCTCCGTCGACCAATGAGGCTCCTGCGTTGCCATGTGTGCCGGATTATCAGAGTAGAGGAGGAACGGTGCAAGGAAATTGAGGTCTGACAGGATCCAGACACTGAAATAAACCTGCCAGCACAGAGGTCAAAGGTCAGAGCTGATCTGTAGGAGGAGGAGCTCGTATTAACAGAAAAGAGGCCAAAGAAGAGAGAAGGAGTCCGCGTCTATATTTACATTACAGAAGAGCATCAGAGGAAGTAGAGCAGAAAGGTTTTCAGAGAAGAAGAAGAAGAAGGACGATGAACGACAACTTAAGAGAAGAATTCTTTTTTTTTGAAAATGCTTTTGTCTGAAGATGAGAGCTGACGAGAAGACACAAAGGAAATAAAGGACGCAGCTGTAACGGCTGTAAATCTGCTCGCTGTGAATCCAGTGAAGCTCGCAGTCAGAGGCACTAAATCAAACCCAGAGCAGACCAAAGTAAACGAGCATCAATCAGCAGAGCTTCAGCGTCCCGTCCTGCATGTTAAGAGATCTACGCTGCTTAGTCTGAAACACACTCGGCTTCATTTTTAACCTTCACACCTCCTTCTCCTGGCTCAGTGTTTCCTCCTCCACCGGCTGCTTTCATGTCTCTGTTTTTTGTCTTCCAATCATTCAGACGTTAAACTGTCACAGAGATCTATCTGTAATGAAATCAGCTTACCATCTGACCGTCCTGCAGACGTCGACCGACACTAAATAAAAAAGTTTAACTTTATCAGAAAAGATCCAGTGGAGTTTGGAAGTTCATTCCACCACCGGGGGGCGACAGAGGAGAAGAGTCTAGTCAGAGACTTAGGACCCTGTTGTGAAGGTTGGATCAGACGCCTTTCATTGGCAGAGCGTAGTGGGCGGGAGGGAGTGTAGACCTGGATCAGAGAGTTAAAGTAAGGAGGAGACGTTTCTGTGTCTGTTTTGTAAGCGAGCAGCAGAGTTTTAAATGTGATGCGAGCAGTAACTGGGAGCCAGTGTAAGGAGATGAACAGCGGAGTGACATGTGCTCTTTTAGGAAGGTTGAAGACCAGTCGTGCTGCTGAGTTTTCTATCATCTGCAAACACGTTCTTAAATGTGATGTGTCTGGGAGGAGCATCTTCAGGAAGTCAGAGTGTCGATGGTTTGTTTTTTAATCCTGCAGAGATTCTTCTTTAAATCTCTCCCAAGCTTTTTAGTCCAACTCTAAATTCAAGACACGAGAGAGGGAGCCCTGAAGATGAAATCCCCCCGTGTTCCTCCGGTCCATCAATATACTCAGACAAGATGAGATTATAGAAGCACACACACACACACACACACACACACACACACACACACAC
>NC_083627.1:1469022-1489022 GCF_963584025.1 Labrus mixtus
CACACACACACACACACACACACAGACACACACACACACACACACACAGACACACACACACACACAGACACACACACAGACACACACACACACACACACACACACACACACACACAGACACACACACACACACACACACACACACACACACACACACACACACACACACACACACACACACACACACACACACACACACACACACACACACACACACACACACACACACACACACACACACACACACACACACACACACACACACACACAATCCAGACTGCATTAGAGGAAAGCTTTTTAAATCTGTCTCCTCACTCGACCTGGCATCGAATTCAAATATCTACAAAGTCTCTCATTTGAGAAGCGCCCGGCTCTGATGGATGGCTCCCCCTGCTCCATCCCGTCCCCCCTCACCACACTCTCATTATGGCGAGCTATAATCAGCATCATCAGTCCTTCTGACAGATTTATGTCCTCCGTCTTTTAGAGGCATCCTGTCTCACCGTCAGTGTTATCACTTTCTGAACTTTCTGCACAGTAAAACATGTTTTTGGTTCCTGAATTATGGTCTCACTGTAATTGTTGGGTCTTATCCCCCCCCCCTTACCATCTTTATTACATCTTCCTTCACTTTACTAGAACTTGAAACATTTCTAAAAGTCCTCACGCTCAAAATGTCTTAAAGCTCCTGTGAGGAACTTTGGTCTGTGAAGATGTTGGCGCCCCCTGTGGACAAAGCGGGACGATTTATTTCTTTGCTTGTCTCGTCCTGAACATGAATAATAAAAACTGCCATCACACTCAGTGTCTTAAACGCCTTTCCAGGCAAGCCGAGGAAATCGAACTGTTTGGATCACAAAGAAAATATCACAAAAAGGTATTTTTTGAAAGGTTTCAGATTTGTTGAAACTCCCCCTACAGTGTTTTTAAAGTCCATTCTACTGTTGAAATGAGGCAGGCGTTCGTCACACATAGATTGACGCAGCATATCCACATGTTCAGGATTTCATTGGCTACAAGAAACTTTAATTACCGTCGCATGCAATTGGCCAGATAGAGATACATCAGAACAAGCACACACACCTTTATTCAACTCAGGCCCTCTTTGGCTTTTTTTAGGCTGGGAACAGTCGATCATAAGGTCGGCGTTAGGTCGCCATTTTGGATGTAGCAAAAAAAATGCATTCATAAAATTGAATAATTATAGAAACTACAGCAGGAAATTGGGAACAGCGGTGGTAAATTTGAATGAATTCGCAGATGCAGCAGGACCAATTTTGTTGGAATATTATGACCTGAAGAGAACAGTCAGACGTTTGGAAAAATGAATCAGAAAGACCTCTGTGGTTGATTGTCGGTGGTCTGACAGATATGTAGATTGTGGCTGCTGTTGTGGTTGAATCTTGTAATAGTGAACATTTGTCTGAACCACGGGAATCATAACTGAACGAGTGATATTTATAAACAGGTTTAACAAACGCTGGAGCTCTGAAGGCAAACCGTCCACACAGTGAGGTGTTTACCTGTTGGCCTGCGTGGTGAAGACCCCGACCACAGCCGGCCTCTGGTTGATCTGCAGCACGTTGGTGAGGGACTGGAGAACGTCGAAGTAGAAAAACGAGTCCCCGGGAACCGAACAGTTCAGACGAGCCTGAAACGAAAACAATAACCAATCAGAGTCGGCCAATGACGAGGTGTGTTGTTTTTAAACTGGATTCAGATTTGAGTTGTGTTGAGTGTGAAGTTACTTTGAGGAAAGACGTCCAGTATCTCTCCAGAACTCTTGGTGATCCTCCGTTATCGTTCTTGCAAACCCGGGCGACCCGAGAGAACACCACCTGGAGAGAGAGGGAGTATAGCCTCGAGGTTAGCGTTTGTTTCCCAATTAAAGAGGATGTAGTCCTCGATGCTACGGGCCAGAGGTTTGACTCTGATCCTTAGCTCCTCCCCCCACCTGTCATCTCCCGCTCTCTCTCCCTGATGTCCTGCCCTAGCACAAGTACTGTCCCTCACATATTAAACCGTTAAAGGAGCAGTATGTAACTCTGACCCCTAGTGTTTAAAATGGGTACTGCAGTCCAAATTCTAAATATCATAGAGAGCTGTCTCCCCCCCCCCCCCCCTCCTCTCTAGAGTCGATGCTCACACAGGTCACCATGTGGTGGACTCTGAAGCTTCAGTGTTTATCCAGCTCTGCATGGGTCTGTAAACCTTTCTGTGTTCTAACCTCTCTCCATTTTTCAAAAGCATCTCCAATATTGATCCTAGTTTGAGCACGTTTCTGCTCGTGGAGCTTATTAGAAACATGCAGAGGCTTTTTAGGTCGGGTACAATCACTTCTATCTGAACCACTTCTCTTGCCCGCTTCCATCACTGCAACACCTGTTGACCTGATAACTGCTCTCATATCTGGCAAACCGAGGGGCGTCCAAAACGGCCGTGTGGGGGCGTGTCTTAAAAGCGCCTACCTTCTCTGGTCCAAACAAATCTAGAGCATTCAGGATCAGAATCTAAAGTTAGAAGGAGGACATACTGGCTGCTGCATTGTTGTCAGAGAAGCCAGCACTTCAACATGTTTCCTTAATGATCAGATAGTAAGATACCTTTATCATCTCACTCTCTACACATCTCACTGACTGGACTTTCAAGAATAAGAATTAAATATAAAGTTCAGTTTAAGTTTATAATGATGAATAAATGTGTCAGGGTTGTGGGCACTTCATGAAAAAAGTTTAAATGTACTTTTTTTGAGGACATCTTTGAACACACACACAGAAATACACACACACACACTTACCTTGCCCAAGGCAGTGTACTCCACGGCGATCTCACTGAGGAAGAAGTAGACGTAGTTACCGTAGTCGATGGCGTGCAGGAAGTGAGGCTCTGCAGAAAGAGAGAGAGAGAGAGAGAGAGAGAGAGAGAGAGAGAGAGAGAGAGAGGTTGTGTTGTTATTATCGATCTACTTTCAGGGTAAAACTGCTCATAGCGTCTCTCACTGTAACTCTTCACCTCTCTTCGCTCTTTGATGTTCAACACTCACCAGGTGATAATATCTCTGTTTTTTTCCCCACCTGAATACTCAGCTTTATTTTACATTCGCTGACTTTCAGCGTCTCAAATCCCACAGAAGGAACTCTGGGAGGTTTTAAAAAGACTGCTGATCTCAGTCTTGACTGTGATCTGTGTCTGCAGAGTTTCTTTATCAGACAGTAAACGAGTCAGTGTGTTAGAAATGAGAGATGTTCTTCCTGCAGGCTCACACATCATGGAGGAGAGGAACTGAATCTGTGTGTGCAGTTTGATACTTTAATGCCTCGCTGTGTTATTAACTTGACAATCACCACCTGCCACAGATCATTGGCCGAGTCAGACAGAAGCAAACCAATCAAATTCAGCAGCAACTTGATCAAGAGTCATTTCATTTCCCTGGTTAATGAACCAACCAACAGAACTACAAAAACAACACCTATGACTAAAAAACTATTACTAAAACTATTAATAACTGATCATAGTTATGTGGCTCAGTGGTCAGTCAGCCTACAGTCGGTCGTCTCTAAGCAGCCCCTGCAGCCACATGTCCGATGTGTCCTTGGGCAAGATACTTGTGTATGAATGGATGAGTTAATACTGACTTCTTCTTGGCTCCAGTCTAATCTTTCAATCACACAATAATAACCGAGCCACCTGCTCCGATGTCTGGTTTGAAAACTGTTTAAGTTTGCCCTTGGTTAGATATTTTTAGATGAATTACCGTGACCCACCTCTGAGCCACTTGGAGTCGTACTTGACGGTCCTGAGGACGGGCCGGCCCTCTCCCAGGCTTCTGTAGATGACGGCATCGCTGGCCAGAAAGTCCGTCATGGTGGCCGAGTAGAAATCCCCTCCTGAGAGACAATTAGATGAAACTCACACAGAGATCGGACAATCCTCTGGGACACTGAATTTAAGGTTTTACTTTTCATCCATCCATCCATCCATTATCTATACCACTTTTTACCCACTGGGGGTCACGGGGGGCTGGAGGCTTGAATCAGTAATGAAGCCTCACATGTCAAGCACAATTACTGTGCGTGTACAGAAGAGTTCTTAGAATGTGACTTATAATTAATATAAAGAGTTGTCTAAATTTAACAAATCAGTGGTGATATCACTGTTTTAGTTGATTTTGTCATATTTGACTCACCAGCGAACAGTCCGACGTTGGACTGACCCGACTCAAAGGGACAGCGAGCCTGACCGACCACCTCTTCTCCGACCTGGTCCAAGCTGGTCATCTGAGAGGAAAAGGGAAAGAAAATCTATATCATTCGTTTTTACAGTCCAGTCTCAGAATGTACTATGGGAGGTAGAGCCTTCAGTTATCAGGCCTGCTCGTGGTACCAACAGTCTCTAAATGTACTATGGGAGGTAGAGCCTTCAGTTATCAGGCCTGCTCGTGGTACCTACAGTCTCTAAATGTACTATGGGAGGTAGAGCCTTCAGTTATCAGGCCTGCTCGTGGTACCTACGGTCTCTAAATGTACTATGGGAGGTAGAGCCTTCAGTTATCAGGCCTGCTCGTGGTACCTACGGTCTCTAAATGTACTATGGGAGGTAGAGCCTTCAGTTATCAGGCCTGCTCGTGGTACCTACAGTCTCTAAATGTACTATGGGAGGTAGAGCCTTCAGTTATCAGGCCTGCTCGTGGTACCTACGGTCTCTAAATGTACTATGGGAGGTAGAGCCTTCAGTTATCAGGCCTGCTCGTGGTACCTACGGTCTCTAAATGTACTATGGGAGGTAGAGCCTTCAGTTATCAGGCCTGCTTGTGGTACCTACGGTCTCTAAATGTACTATGGGAGGTAGAGCATTCAGTTATCAGGGCTGCTCGTGGTACCTACGGTCTCTAAATGTACTATGGGAGGTAGAGTCTTCAGTTATCAGGCCTGCTCGTGGTACCTACGGTCTCTAAATGTACTATGGGAGGTAGAGCCTTCAGTTATCAGGCCTGCTCGTGGTACCTACGGTCTCTAAATGTACTATGGGAGGTAGAGCCTTCAGTTATCAGGCCTGCTCGTGGTCCTACGGTCTCTAAATGTACTATGGGAGGTAGAGCCTTCAGTTATCAGGCCTGCTTGTGGTACCTACGGTCTCTAAATGTACTATGGGAGGTAGAGCATTCAGTTATCAGGCCTGCTCGTGGTACCTACGGTCTCTAAATGTACTATGGGAGGTAGAGCATTCAGTTATCAGGCCTGCTCGTGGTACCTACGGTCTCTAAATGTACTATGGGAGGTAGAGTCTTCAGTTATCAGGCCTGCTCGTGGTACCTACGGTCTCTAAATGTACTATTGGAGGTAGAGCCTTCAGTTATCAGACCTGCTCGTGGTACCTACGGTCTCTAAATGTACTATGGGAGGTAGAGTCTTCAGTTATCAGGCCTGCTCGTGGTACCTACGGTCTCTAAATGTACTATGGGAGGTAGATCCTTCAGTTATCAGACCTACTCGTGGTACAGTCTCTAAATGTACTATGGGAGGTAGAGCCTTCAGTTATCAGGCCTGCTCGTGGTACCTACGGTCTCTAAATGTACTATGGGAGGTAGAGTCTTCAGTTATCAGGCCTGCTCGTGGTACCTACGGTCTCTAAATGTACTATTGGAGGTAGAGCCTTCAGTTATCAGACCTGCTCGTGGTACCTACGGTCTCTAAATGTACTATGGGAGGTAGAGTCTTCAGTTATCAGACCTGCTCGTGGTACCTACGGTCTCTAAATGTACTATGGGAGGTAGAGTCTTCAGTTATCAGGCCTGCTCGTGGTACCTACGGTCTCTAAATGTACTATTGGAGGTAGAGCCTTCAGTTATCAGGCCTGCTCGTGGTACCTACGGTCTCTAAATGTACTATGGGAGGTAGATCCTTCAGTTATCAGACCTACTCGTGGTACAGTCTCTAAATGTACTATGGGAGGTAGAGCCTTCAGTTATCAGGCCTGCTCGTGGTCCTTACGGTCTCTAAATGTACTATGGGAGGTAGAGCCTTCAGTTATCAGGCCTGCTCGTGGTCCTTACTGTCTCTAAATGTACTATGGGAGGTAGAGCCTTCAGTTATCAGGCCTGCTCGTGGTACCTACAGTCTCTAAATGTACTATGGGAGGTAGAGCCTTCAGTTATCAGGCCTGCTCGTGGTCCTTACTGTCTCTAAATGTACTATGGGAGGTAGAGCCTTCAGTTATCAGGCCTGCTCGTGGTACAGTCTCTAAATGTACTATGGGAGGTAGAGCCTTCAGTCAGGGTCCGGGAGGCAGAAAACTTCAAGAGTAGGCTTCTACTTTTGATAAATCTTATAGTTAGGACTGGTGCAGGTATGGACCAGCTCCTAGTTATGCTGCTATAGGCTTAGATCTTTCCTTTTGATTAGCTTATAGATACGGCTGGCTCAGGCTTGGGCTGGCTCCTGGTTATGCTGCTATAGGCTTAGATAATTCCTTTTTGATAAATCTTGTAATAAGGGGTGGCTCAGGCTTGGACCAGCTTGTTATAGGCTTAGACTGCAGGGGGACCTGGACATTTCTTGCCACAATGGTGCTGTGTAAATAAATATTCAGGTTTAACTTCTTTCTTTTCTCCTTACATTACTGCTTTCTCAGTTATACTGTCAGTGACATAATAATGTTCTTATATTATCCAGCATGCCAGCAGAGAGGGTCATAAAGCTGCGGATCAGCTGATGTCTGTCAGCGTTCAGCAGGGAGTCGCTGCATGTTACTGTACCTGAGCTGATAATACAGTGACAGATCTCAGGTGATGGTGTTATCAGTACACAGAGTGACCTGCTCCCCTGCTGTCAGTCTGACTCACACCTGAGAGCATAATATAGACACACAGTTGTTTTGTGTCTGTTTGTTGTTGTTTGTTAAATCACGAGGTTATGTTGGGTTCACGTCTCATCTGAGTCATGCCGAGGACAAACAACACTAACCCGTTGAGACAGTCAGAGTGTCACATTGTAGATACAAAAACAGTATTGACCACACATTGGTCTCCAACAACAATCAGGACAACTTTGTAAACAACATCATCACACGTCTTAGGTGGTGAATCTCATGGTGGCTACCTCTACCCCAGCAAACACACGGAAAGGGGCGTGGCAAAGGGCCCTCTGAACATGTGTATGCTAACACAAGACCTGATCAGACTGCCGTTTCAAGATGTGATATTTACGCCCGTGTCTCGCCTTGAACAAACTCCCAGAAAACTGCAGGTCTGCTGAAACTCTCTGAAGACTCACCTGTTTACAGCTGCCTTTCTTTCAAACTTCATTTGAATTATTTTTATTTGAACATATTTTCAGATTTAATAATTTCAGTGATTTTTAAATGTTCTATTTTAATGTTTCTTTTCTTTCCTCTGTCATGATGCTTTTTGATGTCTTGTGTGAAGCACTTTGAATTGCCTTGTTGAAATGTGCGACATAAATAAACTTGCCTGTGTCTCGCCTTGAATCTGAAAGTTGGCAAGGCGTAATAAGGGGACTAGATGATCCCCCTTTGTTCCCCCATCAAGTGTAGTACCAAAGAAGTTACACAGATGAGACGGTTTCTAGCTGAGCCAGCAGGGGAGTGGGGATGTGTGTGGAGATCGCCCTGAGCCGCGCTCTCTCATGCTTCATATCGCTGTAAGGCCATGATGCGACCTCACAAACTGGGACACCGATCATACGCCTAAATAAAAATGTCACCAAGTTTCTTTTTAAAAAGTGAAGAAATTTGAAAAAAAAACAACTTTCTAACAACTTTGGTAATGCTGTATGTCTTGAAAGAGTTAATTTATCGTCCTGTATGCTGGATGATACTGCTCTGTCAGCCTGAGTACAGTAGCTACATTAGCTGAATAGGCTAACTCAGGCCTGAGGCAGAGGGAGCGTTTAGCCTCCTGTAATGGTTCATAAATATACCTGCCTGCCTCTTTAACCCTCAGGGAGCAGAGTCTGTTTATAGCTGCGAGCGCTGTTCTCTCTGACCCCCGCTCTCTCTCTCTGCAGGCTGCACTCTCCATTTTTAATTCTTTCTCTGTCTCGCTCGCCCTCGCTCTGTTGAGGAAACGTTGCTCGTTTTTCTCTTCCGTTCCTTTTCCTCCTTCTACATCAGTCATGCTATCTCTACTTAATGCACTTTATCAAGGACACGATGAGGAGAAGCCATGAAATGATAAAATTAAATTAAATGTTTTGTTTCCAGGTTCCTTCTGTGTCTGTGTGTGTGTGTGTGTGTGTGTGTGTGTCAGCAGCTCTTTATAAGTTAGTTTCTGAATGTTTAAGACATTTTATTTCCGCTGTAGCTCTGCAGTTATTCAGAGCATTATGTAGCTTATAAAAACACATAACTGAAAGCAGCAGGTATACGCTTTATTTTAGATCTGAAGCGTACAGGAAGTAGAAGATCTTTAAAGTATTTATAATATATTTCAGGATCACATATTTTATATCAAAACTAAAAACTGGAAACTCAGCGTGTGTGTCGTCCTCTCACACAGCTCCGTCATCAAGAGATCTCACTGATCATACAGATTTTATTTTTTACCATCAAACAAAAAAATCCAGAGCGGGTATCTCTGTGTTTCTAACTGTTTATAGCTCCAGCTCTTCTTCTTCTTCTTCTTGTCTTCCTGCTGCCGGGGCTTTCACAGAGCAGGAAGCTTCTACAAAAAGGGGTCAGCACCTGTCAATCAGCCGCGCGCCGCTCAGCGGGGTGAAAGAATTTTTAAAAAGGAACACGCGTTTGGATTGACACCTGAAATTGTGGCTTTGTGAAGGTTTTTTTGTTCGGCTGTGACGAGGCCTCTAAAGCTGCTGCCACTTTCAATTAGCAGCAGGGGAAACAGAACAAGAAGGGTGGAGGAGGAGGGGGGGGTCCTCTGTACCCTCGCTCTCTGCTCATTAACCCAGCGACGCGTGCCCGATGAGCAGGTTAGCAAACACGATGTGTGGAGTCACTCCTTTTTCAAACACACAACACAGAAACAAAACCGGAGCAGGAAGCAGAGCGAGGAAACACAAGGATGGAGATTCTTCTTCTTCTGTGTAATGATCTCTAATCCATGACAGTCTGCTCTGATTAGCTCGACTAATGGCGAGGTCGAGCCTCACAGGACGCTCACTTCTGCATTAAGCCACCTCCCACAACCACCGACAGGAAGTCAGAGATCAATAGTCATCAAGTGGGAGAGGAAGTCTTAATTAAAGAGTCAGAATGGTTTAAAAACCAGAAGTTCTCTTAATGGTTCTTCTGTAGACCCAAACCCCCTCTGTGAATCAGGACAGCACCAACCGTTTATCTAGAAGCCAAAGATCCTCGGTCGCACAGTTAAGATCTGGTATTCTCCCTCTGGCCGTTGAAGTCGGTCGATTCAAAAACATTCCAGTAGAAAACAGACTTTGTGAAATGTGTGAGTTGAAAACGAAGTTGAAACGGAGTCCCATTTTCTTTTTGCATCGTACAAAATCTGATGATTTAAGAGAATTATTGTTTCATGAAGTAAAATCTGAAATATTGGGGCGTAAAGATGTGCAGAAACTGGAACGGCTGTTTAAGTTTGATGAGTTTAAACTTTGCTCATTTTGTTTCAAAAACTTGGAAAAGAAGACAGGATATTCTGTTTGATTAGTTTGACTTCTTTTTGTTTTACCTAGAGCACTCTCATCCGGGAGCGCTTTTTGAATTTATGGTGTCATGTGGATGTATGTATGACACAATAAAAAAATAAAACTATCTCAAAGTCCCGCCCTCCTCAGGACAGGTGTGTGTGTTACCTTGTAGTTTCTGCAGGTGGGGTTGAAGGCGTTCGTCCCGCAGGCGAACAGCGTCTCATCGTTTCGAGGCACCAGGACTTTGACGTAGTTGTAGCACTCGTCCTGAAGCACAGAAACATAAAGCAGACCGAATGTGACGTCTTCAGAAGAGTCTGACGCTTTGTGAATCTTATTTAATCTTCCATGTCAGTGAACTTTACAGGAAAACATCAGCGCCTCTCATTGATCAAGTCAGAGATGAAAGATTTCACCGTCCAACAGCTGCAGCAAAATGTGTCTGAGCTCGTCCGCACGTTTCACAAACACAGTAAAAAAAAAAACGAGCAGAAGAAGAAGAAGGAGACTCACGCTGTTCTTCCCTCTGACCGTGCACTTGCTGACGTCTTTGGATTTCCACGTCAGCTTCTGAAACAAAAGGAAGGCAGAACAAAAGACTTTAATCCGGCATGAAGCTCGGACCTGAAAGGTGTAATTTTCTCACAGCTTGAGAGAAGACGTAAAGAGCTTCTGATGACATATGAACACGAGCGTTCAGGTGAGGAGGACTGTGAGTCACAGTTACATGCAGGCGAGGTTTGAGGAACATTTCAGTAAAACTAACAATAAAAAATATCTCTGCACAGAAGACAAATACTCAGTTTTTGGTGGGTGGACCTGCACATCGTACCGCTGTGTGTCAGCTGGTCAATAAGATCTCACACAATCCAGGTTAATCAACCTAAAGGCAATTTACAATGCAAACCAAGATGGAAATCCTCCAAACACACACACACAACCGGACAAATCACTCTGACCTTGTGCAATAATAATGTTCTAATAATGTTATATTAATGATATAATAATGTTATAATAGTGTTCTAATAATGTTCTAATAATGTTATATTAATGATATAATAATGTTATAATAGTGTTCTAATAATGTTATAATAATGTTATATTAATGTTATAATAATGTTATAATAATGTTATAATAATGTTATATTAATGTTATATTAATGTTATAATAATGTTATAATAATGTTATATTAATATTATAATAATGTTATATTAATGTTTTATTAATGTTATAATAATGTTATATTAATGTTATAATAATGTTATAATAATGTTATATTAATGTTATATTAATGTTTTATTAATGTTATAATAATGTTATAATAATGTTATATTAATGTTTTATTAATGTTATAATAATGTTATAATAATGTTATAATAATGTTATATTAATGTTATAATAATGTTATATTAATGTTATAATAATGTTATAATAATGTTATATTAATGTTATATTAATGTTTTATTAATGTTATAATAATGTTATATTAATGTTATAATAATGTTATATTAATGTTATAATAATGTTATAATAATGTTATATTGATGTTATAATTATGTTATAATAATGTTATATTAATGTTATAATAATGTTATATTAATGTTTTATTAATGTTATAATAATGTTATAATAATGTTATAATAATGTTATATTAATGTTTTATTAATGTTATATTAATGTTATAATAATGTTATAATAATGTTATATTAATGTTATAATAATGTTATATTAATGTTTTATTAATGTTATAATAATGTTATATTAATGTTTTATTATGTTTATCAAACCACTTTGTGCAATAACATGTTACACTTTATGTGCATGTCTGCAGCTCTCAGCTGATCTATTTAAAAAAATAAAATAAATCTATATTGTGGTATCTATCTATTTTTTGTACATTTTTTATTTTTTTATTTAAATTGTGTACTGTGTTCACTTTTTGTTTACAATCTTTGCTCTTTGCTGCTGTAACACTGTAAATGTCCCCGTTGTGGGATAAATAAAGAATGATCTTATCTTATCTTGTCTTGTCTTATTTTATCATCCCTACTTTATGAAGTGAGCATGGAAATGTTTCCATTCAGAATAATCCTGATTTCCACCTGAGAGAAACACTCTCTGTTTGAATGTTCAACTGAAGAACATGAGCTCATGTGAAGAATTACACAAACTGAGGAAGAGAGGCGAGGGGTGGAGCAGGTCGAGCAGGTCGGGGTGTGGTCCTTCATCATGCTGCACAGATAATGAAGGTAACAGCACTCATCAAAGAGCTTCTACAGTTCCTTCCCACAATGCACCAGGAAGGCCCATTACAGCCAGGAGCCTCCCCCCCCTCCCCCCCGTAACCCTCTGGCTTTGATGAGGAGGAGGTTGTTCACATCAAAGGAAGCGTGTCCTTTACAAGCTACTGCAGGTTTGTTCTGCCGCTCTGATATCACGGCTACAGACGCTCTTTTCAAAAAAGTGAAAAGGACGTGTTGCTGAGTCGCCGTCAGCCGTCAGGTTCGATACTCTTTTTCTCAACGCTTCAAAAGAAAAATATTGTGACTTCAGATGAAACCAGAGGAGGCTCTGTGATGTTAATTCAACATCTAAAGTACATCGAATGATGACAGAGTGTGAGCTAACCTCTGAGTGAGTGTAAAGGTGCAGTACTCTGAGCGAACACTAGGGGGCAGCAAGGCAGGGTTTTTTGGCTCAGGTGTAGTTTTTAACCCTGACCTCCCTGGGCTTAATGAGGGGCATCATTGTTTGCATTATCCAACATTTCATCCAGTATTAAATCCACAGCAGATAAACTACAGGTTGTCTGGATTCTTCCTTGGTGCACCTTCACCTGAGGTCGCTCTGAAGGGCTGAAAGTTTGCGAGACTGGAGGTGTGGTCGGAGAAAGACTTGGTAACCATCTGATGTACGCTCATGACATGTAAGTGCCTGCTCACAGGGGACTTCTCTACTTATGGTGTCGAGAATGACATTAAGTCAACTAAAGTCGAAAAGACAAAAGACGACCTGTTTCTCTGACGGAGAGCTCGGTGTAATATCTGGGACACATGATCAGGAATGACTGGAGACATGATGATGATGATATGTTGAATTAAAGGTTATGTGACACAAGTTCTTCTTCTTGTTTTTGTAAACCCTGGACAAAACATCTCTGTGTGTTTTATCTATTGTCAACTTGTGAACTGTGGATCTGATTCATAAAGGACTGCGCAGCTTTTGCGCCCGCTGACTCTGAGCAAATGATTCAATAAGACGCTGATTAACTGTCTGATTAACCCAACACACACACAAAGGGTTCAACGCTCCCCTGACTGTGCTGCAGAGCCGAGCTGTTTTTAAATGAACAATTTGGAGAGTTGGTGGTAACTGTGCCGCGTTTTTTTTTTAAAGAGATGTAACTTGCAAATTCAGTGAAAAAACATGGCCGCCAAAATCAGGCCATGGGAGGCATTTGTCGGCATCATGCTGTCAAACTGGATCATAAGTTAAAGGGACGATAGCTAGAGAATAGCTCAGAATAGTGCACTTAATGCTGCTCAGATTGCACTGAAACAAACGCCAGCTGTTACCTGTGTTAACAACTGATTGCAGAGGATTTCTTTTTTCTGTAACTCACCAGCTGTGGTACGAACTTCTCTGAAGCCGTCGTCATGTTCACTGCAAACACGTGATCCCTGAGGAGTGAAAATCACAAAGTCAGACTCTCGTTTTTAGAGATTCAGGTTCAACTGGAGGAAATGTTTAAATACATCTTCATGTCGAAATCCAGCATCAAACACATGACACTTGGATTTCAAAAATCTGTATCTGTCCGTCTTCTTCTGCAACACTTGGACTCAAAATCTGCTTCTCCTACATTTTAAAATCCCTGAACGCCTCTAAACACGCTGAAGGCAACTCTAATAAACGAGCTCAAATGTAACCCATCAACAACAAACACAGAAACCTGACCTGGCGGCGATGTACAACATGTGGTTGATGCGGAGCAGTCTCTGGAAGTCCAGGCCCAGACGCAGTGTGTCGTTGTCCTGGAGCAGACCTTGAAATCCTGGAAACTGATACGACTCTGCAGAGAGAGAGAGAGAGAGACACACACACACACAGTGAATATGTGTGAATTACACTCACTAACACTGACTGTATATAAAAATGGACCACATGTCTACACCTCCTGTTGTGCAGAAGTGAAGCTCCCACAACGGGAGCTGACATATTGCACTGATGACGTCATTGGAGCCAAAGTTGTGCATCCTCTCTTAAGAAACTGTTTGTCACAATGACGACATTTGAAGGCAGAAATCTGGTTATTAATGTTTATTATTTATTTAAAAAAAAAAAAAAAAAAAAAAAAGAATTTCCCCTCACGGGATCAATAAAGTATAAATTATTATTATTATTATTATTATTATTAATTATAATTATTAATTATTATTATTTATTATAAATTATTATTATTAATAATAATAATTATTAATTATTATTATTATAAAATCAATTATTATTATCATTATTAATTATTATTATTATTTATTATTATTAATTATAATTATTATTTATTATAAATTATTATTATTATATAATTAATTATTATTATCATTATTAATTATTATTATTATTTAATATTATTAATTATTATTATTATCATGGACCAATCAGAGAGGGTGTACTCACGCTCTGAGCTGACCACGCTGATTGGCTCCAGGTCTTTGGGGAAGGGCGTGGTCGAGGCGGCCTCTGACAGGAAACATGAAGTGAGGATGAGCAGCAGAAGCGACGACCGCCATGGCGACAGCCAATCGGTCTGAGCCATTTTTTAAGGTGAGAGTCGAGGGGAGGAGGAGGAGGAGGAGGGGCGGGGTCTTGTGATGTCAGCAGGTCATGTTGGCCGTCAGCTGTGAGGAAGAAGAAGAAGAAATACTTTATTGATCCTGGTTAGGAAATGTAATCTTTTACACTTGCACAAAGTGTCAGAGTGAGGGGCTGCACACGAGAGAGAGCGCCTTAGCTCAAGGGCAACTCAGCTGTTCAGGAAGCGAACCGGCACCGCTGCAGGTACCAGGCTCATTTCAAGGCCATGGTCCGCACTGGGACTTGAACCAGCGATCCTCTGTTTCACAACACAAGTCCCAACAGACTGAGCTCCTGCCGCCCCAGAAACAGAGAGAGAGAGAGAGAGTGAGTGTGAGTGTGAGTGTGAGTGTGAGTGTGAGTGTGTGTGTGTGTGTGTGTGTGTGTGTGTGTGTGTGTGTGTGTGTGTGTGTGTGTGTGTGTGTGTGTGTGTTGAGGCTTTATCCCTCTGAGGTCACCCTCTCTGTCTGCTGCAGCTATAAATCATCAGGGATTAGCATTTAGCCTAGCGGTTAGCCGTGTATTAACCTGCCAGGTCACAGAGCAAAACCTGCAATCAATTACGCAGATTAGCATTAGCTTAATGATGCCTTGTTTGTGTTGACAGCACACACACACACACACACACACACACACACACACACTCTTAAAAACATGCTGTGTGATTTTCTGACAGCTCTTTTTCGAAAAAGTAAAACACAGACTTCTCCTAAAGTGAAGCTGCTCCATCGTCCCCTCTGTCCTCTGACTGGATTTTACTGTTCTGCTTTGTTCTGGTTGACTCGGGACGTTTCAGGGCGGAGCTGGTGTGTTTCCTCCAGCCAATGACAGCGCAGCAGGTGAGTTTAGGAGAGGATACTATTCAGTGATTGAACAAGATTTAAATCGGTGAAAAGTTCGGACAGAGCGGGAAAAGAAGAGAAAAATTCTGCTTCCTGTTGGACAGGCAGACGGAAAACACCGGCGGTTAGCTTGTGCGAGCGTGCGGTAGCTTGAAGTGTAGGTACAAGCAGTACTTAACCCAGGAGGAGGGACATTTCCACCGACTCCTCCTTTAGATTCAAACTTTTTCAGACGGCTATAAGACGTAGAGATAATTTAATCTATGAGGAGGTTTCTAACTCTGATTCTGTGAGAGAGTCTGAACACAACTCCGTTATCATTTTCTACCAACAAACAGTCTCACAGAGTGAAATCATCAACTCCTCCAGACCGTCTCTCTGACCTCCAGGTGTGTGTGTGTGTGTGTGTGTGTGTGTGTGTGTGTGTGTGTGTGTGTGTGTGTGTGTGTGTGTGTGTGTGTGTGTGTGTGTGTGTGTGTGTGTGTGTGTGTGTGTGTGTGTGTGTGTGTGTGTGTGCTCATTAGACCCACCAGTTAGTCTCGGCCTCCTCTCACTGAATGATAATTGACATCAGGGCTGCTTTTGCTCAGAGCAGCAAATGAATGATTAAAGGGAATAAAACACACGCGCCCGCACGCACGCACGCACGCACGCCCGCACGCACGCACGCAACAGTTTTGTTCAACAAACGGAAAACTAAAGAAGATCAGACAGATTTTAGAATTAGGAATAAATTCTTTAAATACTGAAAAGAGGAGAGGAGGTGCAAGATTTAAACACTGGAGGAGGAAGAGGAGGAGGAAGAGGAGGAAGAGGAAGGGGAGGAGGAGGAGGAAGAGGAGGAAGAGGAGGAGGAGGAGGAGGAAGAGGAGGAAGAGGAGGAGGAGGAGGAGGAAGAGGAAGAAGAGGAGGAGGAGGAGGAGGAAGAGGAGGAAGAGGAGGAGGAGGAAGAGGAAGAAGAGGAGGAGGAAGAGGAAGAGGAGGAGGAGTAGTAAAGATAAGAGGAAGAGGAGGAGGAAGAGGAAGAGGAGGAAGAGGAGGAGGAGGAAGAGGAGGAGGAGCAGGAGGAAGAGGAGGAGGAGGAGGAGGAAGAGCAGGAGGAAGAGGAAGAGGAGGAGGAAGAGGAGGAGGAGGAGGAAGAGGAGGAGGAAGAGGAGTAGTAAAGATAAGAGGAAGAGGAGGAGGAAGAGGAGGAGGAGGAAGAGGAGGAGGAAGAGGAGGAGGAGTAGTAAAGATAAGAGGAAGAGGAGGAGGAAGAGGAGGAGGAAGAGGAGGAGGAGGAAGAGGAGGAGGAAGAGGAAGAGGAGGAAGAGGAGGAGGAGGAAGAGGAGGAGGAGCAGGAGGAAGAGGAGGAGGAGGAGGAGGAAGAGCAGGAGGAAGAGGAAGAGGAGGAGGAAGAGGAGGAGGAGGAAGAGCAGGAGGAAGAGGAGGAGGAGGAGGAAGAGGAGGAGGAGGAGGAAGAGGAGGAGGAAGAGGAGTAGTAAAGATAAGAGGAAGAGGAGGAGGATGAAGAGGGAGAGGGGTAATTTGGTTTGCAACAGAGGTCAATACATCCATAAAAAACAACACATGACATAAATACATATAAAACATAACTACAGTGGATCTCACCACGATGGACGTGAGTGAGTTTAGAGACAAACAGTCCGTAGTAAAAGTGTCTACAGCTTATTTAAAAACCCAACAGCTGATGGAACAAACGACCTCAGGTATCTATTTGATTTCGACCTCCTTACATAAGTGAAGCTCCGCCCTGTCGGCAGAAGTCTAAACTCTGCATGCAGGGGGTGCTGAGGGTCTTCCAACATGGCCTTTGCCTTTCGAGTGGCTCTTATTTGAAAAACATGGCCGAGATCATTCAAGTCAACTCCAACTATCTATCGGCAAAGTTTAACAATATTTCCCAGCCTGTTTTTGTTAACTGATCTGAGGTTACCAAACCAGCAGATCATCAAGTCAAAATGGACTCAATAAAAGATGAATAAAACATTTTCAGAAGAGATTTGTCAACAGGAGAAGGAGGATAAGAGCCAGAAAGTGCGGAGGAGGAGTAGAGGGGGGACGGAGTCGGGTGAGAAAAGTTGTGCAGAAAAGGAGAAGGAGTTGGAAGGTGGAAAGGGAGAGTAAGGGGGAGGAGAGGATATGAGGAGGAGAGAGGAGGAGATAATGAAAGAGAGGAGGAGAGAGGAGGAGATAATGAAAGAGAGGAGGAGAGAGGAGGAGATAATGAAAGAGGAGGAGAGAGGAGGAGATAATGAAAGAGAGGAGGAGAGAGGAGGAGATAATGAAAGAGGAGGAGAGAGGAGGAGATAATGAAAGAGGAGGAGAGAGGAGGAGATAATGAAAGAGAGGAGGAGAGAGGAGGAGATAATGAAAGAGAGGAGGAGAGAGGAGGAGATAATGAAAGAGGAGGAGATAATGAAAGAGAGGAGGAGAGAGGAGGAGATAATGAAAGAGGAGGAGAGAGGAGGAGATAATGAAAGAGGAGGAGAGAGGAGGAGATAATGAAAGAGAGGAGGAGAGAGGAGGAGATAATGAAAGAGAGGAGGAGGAGAGAGGAGGAGATAATGAAAGAGAGGAGGAGAGAGGAGGAGATAATGAAAGAGGAGGAGAGAGGAGGAGATAATGAAAGAGAGGAGGAGAGAGGAGGAGATAATGAAAGAGGAGGAGATAATGAAAGAGGAGGAGAGAGGAGGAGATAATGAAAGAGAGGAGGAGAGAGGAGGAGATAATGAAAGAGAGGATAATAATAATCAGAGGATAACAAAGGAGGAGAGAAAAGAGTCTCAGATCTGATCTCTCATGTTTCATTATCTGAGGCTGTGACTGAGTGATAACACAAAGTCCACCTCTGGAGGGTCGATGAAAACGATTTTAAACTGGATTTAACACATGGACACGCCCACTTCTCTCTGAGCTGTCACTGACTCTGCTCGGACCTCACTGAACACAAACATGTCGGACATTTTGTTTGTTCTGCTGCTCTTCTGTTTGGAGAGAAATCCAGATTTATCCAGATAAATCAGAAAGTGGAGGCCGGACACAAGACTCTCAGTTTCTATCTGTTCTTGTGTTGAAGTGAACTGTGATGAAGCCCTCGTCCAGACTCCTCCCCTCCCTCTGTGTTCTGTCTGATTCTTCATGATCTCGTCTCCGTCTGTCAGAAACCAAACCGTTATTTCTTCATCATCTTCTCCTCTCAGGTTGTTTCCAACGTGTCTCTGCGGGTTTCTTTGTCTCACCCACACACCTCCGACTGAGCACAAAGTCATCTCAGTTTGTCTCTCCCTCGATGTGACTCTCAGGAGGAGAACAAACGGAGGAGCTCGCTGCGATCCCGTCAGTCAGTGCAGAGAGTCATTAAGATAATTGAAACATCTTGTTCTCCTCGTCGTCGTAGCATGTTTTGTGACCCGCCTGAACATGATCTTCCTGCGTTGCGGGGACAATCTGTCATTTATACGGCGGGGACTAATCCGTCCCAAACAGGAAGAGGAGGTTTACACTGATTTATAGAAAAAGGCTGATTTTCAGATTGGATCATAAATCTGATCTGCTCCATCCTCCGACTGATGGAGAGGACGGAGGTTGATCGATTACACATTACCTGTTGGATTAATCAATATCACACGGCAGCTCATCATGTTTAACCCTCGACTACCCAGAGTCCTTCAACACTGAGCAGCACATCCACCACAGATACGATTAAAGTCAGGGTCGGTCATTTCCTCCAGATTCACCAATCTGATGAACCAATCAGACGCCTCCCTGTCTCCCTGCTCGCTCTCTACCTCTTGCGTGCTCTAGCTCACACTCAGAGCTCGTCACCGATGACTTTAGGAGTTTATACTGAGAGTTTACTGACCGCTGAATGAGACATGAGACGACGTAGTTTCTACACAATGACAGAGATGAACTGAGGTCCACTTCTGGAGAGACGGCGCTCATACATGTAAGTGAGGGGGCGTGGCTTTAGAGGGAGCACAGAGGGGAGGAGGTGCAGATGGAGCACTGAGGGAATGCTACTTTAAAAATCATGCTAGTTTTCAGGAAAAGTTTCTCAGGACAGTGGATAGAGTCGGAAAACAAGAGAGAGAAAGAGAGAGAGCGAAAGGGAGAGAGAGAGGGAGAGAGAGAGAGAGAAAGGGAGAAAGAGAGAGAGCGAAAGGGAGAAAGAGAGAGAGGGAGAGAGAGAGAGAGAAAGGGAGAGAGATAGAGAGGGAGAGGGAGAGAGAGAGAGAGAGAGAGAGAGAGAGAGAGACAGAGAGACAGAATGACATGCAGGTAAGGCGCCAAAGGTCGGATTTGAACCTCTGTACATGGGGCGCGACCTAACCGCCAGGCCACCAGCGCCCCGTCGTACAAACAGGAAGTCCTTGTGTTATGAAAAAAACATTTTTCTCATCCAGTGTTTCTGTTAGATATTCATTTATCTCCCAAAAATCTTTTTAAAAAAAGTGTAATCTGAGGATTTTACATCAAAATCACTTTCTACAAATGAAAAAAAAAGTGGAATATAAACGTGTAAATATTTGTAAATGTCTCTTTAATCCTGCGTTGGTTTTTGGCCTTGAAATGTCCTGCTCAGAGTGATTCCCCCCCCGGCCCGCTGCCCTCTGTTCTTATAAACCGCGCTCACTAAGTGGACCATCTGTATTCTTCAAACAAACCACATCC
>NC_083627.1:1494022-1516522 GCF_963584025.1 Labrus mixtus
GTGTGTGTGTGTGTGTGTGTGTGTCTGTGTGTGTCTGTGTGTGTGTGTGTGTGTGTGAGTCTCTGTGTGTGTGTGTGTGTGTGTGTGTGTCTGTGTGTGTGTGTGTGTGTGTGTGTCTGTGTGTGTGTGTGTGTGTCTGTGTGTGTGTGTGTGTGTCTGTGTGTGTGTACAGACAAAAACATGCGGATGAATGGAGGTTAATGAAGACAAATCAGTGCAGATTACAGGAAGAGAGCAAAGAGTCCTTCTTCCCTCCCATCTTTCCTTCTTCCCTCCCATCTTCCCTTCCTTCCTCCCATCTTTCCTTCTTCCCTCCCATCTTACCTTCCTTCCTCCCATCTTACCTTCCTTCCTCCCATCTTTCCTTCTTCCTTCCCATCTTTCCTTCCTCCCTCCCATCTTTCCTTCCTCCCTCCCATCTTTCCTTCTTCCCTCCCATCTTTCCTTCCTCCCTCCCATCTTTCCTTCTTCCCTCCCATCTTCCCTTCCTCCCTCCCATCTTTCTTTCCTTCCTCCCATCCTTCCTCCCATCCTCTCTTCCTTCCTTCCTTTCTTCCTCCCTCCCATCTTACCTTCCTCCCATCTTTCCATCCTTCCTTCCATCTTTTCTCCCTTCCTTTCTCCTTTCCTTCCTCCCTTTCTTCCTTCCTTTCCTCCTTCCTTCAGTCTGTTCAGCTTCTGAACCTCCTTTTCTATTTTCTTTCCCAACTTCTGTCTCTCTTCTGTCTTGATCCATAATGGTCATTTTGTCAGCTTAACGACATCCCATCATCCAGTTTCCATGGCAACAGCTACACCATTCTGCTTGGTTACACTGTGTGTGTGTGTGTGTGTGTGTGTGTGTGTGTGTTTTCTACCTGGAGATTAATCCGTGACAGATTCAGACCTCGTCCACTCGTAGGCGGGTGTTTTTGTAAACGTCGCTCTTATGTGCGTTTTAGTCTTTCCTATGCAAACGGCGTTTTAGATCACTGAAAACGCTCCATCAGTAAAACTCCGTCCAGAGTCAAGACGTTCAGAAACTCATGACGTAACCAAACTAGCGCTGGTGCTAATGATGCTAACTGGACTTTTAACACGCACGCACACACACACACACACACACACACACACACACACACACACACACACACACACACACACACACACACACACACACACACACACACACACACACACACACACACACACACACACACACACACACACACACAGACACACAGACACACAGACACACACACACACACACACGTTGACCAGCAGAGACGCCTCATTGGACGAGTTCAACTTTTCCACTTTAAATCAAGTGAAAGAAACTTACAGAGGAAAAATCTGCTGTGACGGACAGGTGAACCCTCCTTCAGCTGCAGGAAGTCCTTACTGTGGTCCAGGAAGTAAACAGGAAGTCAGGAGGCGGGGGTGGACCCCCTCAGACGTCCTGCAGAAAACACACAAAAAAAAACACAGGTCAGGTTTTCAAGAAAATCATTTTTTGGCTTTTGGAGGAATAAAGATTTAAAGCAAGTGATGCATTCAAGGAACACAAAGAAGATCTGAAATGTGGAACCTCAGGATTTAATACGAGGCCCTTGACTTGAACCAGCGACCTCCCGGTCCCTTCAGGCTCAGCGTCTTCAACCCAGCGTTAGATTTTGAACTCTGATTTGTGAGGAAGTGTGAGTGAGCGGTTTCATGTGTCATATTTCCGTCGGATCCTTTTTATCCGTCCATAAATAAAACATTAAGTCTCATGTTTGTGCACATCAGCCAGTTTGAATTTCAGGGGGGATTTTTCCGTCTAATTCCATCAGGATGCTCTGATGAGATTAAAAAGGAAGCTGCGTGGCTGGAACAAAGACGAGCTTCTTGTTGCTGAACGGGATAATTGGATTTCTCCAGCCGCAGGTTTGGATTCAGAGTCTCTGAAGGTTTTAGAGCCGGGCTGGTGGCAGGAATCCAGAACAGACTGAAATCTAATCAGCTGTTCTTCTGGCCCGCAGCCGATCGCTCCGACTGATTTCATTCAAAGAAAAACGCGGCGAGCCAAGACGGAGGAGCAACACGCCAACATGAGATTAACACGCAGAGGGTGGGGGAAATTAAACGTCCCTACATGTCAAAGAACGTGAAGAAGAAGGTTCAGTCACAGCTGTTTCCTGTCAACATCCGCCTCCTCTTCCTGCTCTCCAACGCTAACTGCTCGGGCTTGTTAGCGCGGCGGTGTCAGGGAGTTTTGCATGAGTTAACCTTCGCCGACGCTAACAGGAGCCATTTAGACCAGCAGCGTCCAATTAGAGGCGGCGTGCCTTAACGAGGTCACAGGGAGGAGGATCATGGGAGAATGCAGAGCAGCACAGAGGCTCAGGGGTCGACACACGGCGTGCCGACTGCGAGAGATGTGGTTATTCACTCCTGTACGGACGGGTATCATCACCACGAGGGAGCCAATCAGAGTGCAGCATCTCACTCTGCATGTAAAACAACAGTTTTCCTTCCTCCCAACAGATGGGAGGAAGGAAGAAAGGAAGGAAGGATGGGAGGAAGGACAGGAAAGATGGGATGGAGGAACAAAGGAAGGAAGGATGGGAGGAAGGAAGAAAGGAAGGATGGGAGGAAGGAAGAAAGGAAGGATGGGAGGAAGGAAGGAAAGATGGGAGGGAGGAAGGTAAGATGGAAGGGAAGAAGGAAAGATGGGAGGAAGGAAGGTAAGATGGGAGGGAGGAAGGTAAAATGGGAGGGAAGAAGGAAAGATGGGAGGAAGGAAGGTAAGATGGGAGGTAGGAAGAAAGGAAGGAAGGATGGGAGGAAGGACGGGAGGAAGGAAGGAAAGATGTGAGGGAGGAAGGTAAGATGGGAGGGAGGAAGGAAAGATGGGAGGAAGGAAGGAAAGATGGGAGGGAAGAAGGAAAGATGGGAGGAAGGAAGGTTAGGTGGGAGGGAAGAAGGAAAGATGGGAGGACGGAAGGTAAGATGGGAGGCAGGAAGGTTAGGTGGGAGGGAAGAAGGAAGGATGAGAGGAAGGACGGGAGGAAGGAAGAAAAAATGGGAGGGAAGAAGGAAAGATGGGAGGGAGGAAGGAAAGATGGGAGGAAGGAAGGAAAGATGGGAGGGAAGAAGGAAAGATGGGAGGAAGGACAGTTAGATGGGAGGGAAGAAGGAAAGATGGGAGGAAGGACAGTTAGATGGGAGGGAAGAAGGAAAGATGGGAGGAAGGAAGGTTAGGTGGGAGGGAAGAAGGAAAGATGGGAGGGAGGAAGGAAAGATGGGAGGGAGGACAGTTAGATGGGAGGGAAGAAGGAAAGATGGGAGGAAGGACAGTTAGATGGGAGGGAAGAAGGAAAGATGGGAGGAAGGAAGGTTAGGTGGGAGGGAAGAAGGAAAGATGGGAGGAAGGAAGGAAAGATGGGAGGAAGGACAGTTAGATGGGAGGGAAGAAGGAAAAATGGGAGGAAGGAAGATTAGGTGGGAGGGAAGAAGGAAAGATGGGAGGAAGGAAGGTAAGATGGGAGGCAGGAAGGTTAGGTGGGAGGGAAGAAGGAAGGATGAGAGGAAGGACGGGAGGAAGGAAGGAAAGATGGGAGGGAGGAAGGAAAGATGGGAGGAAGGAAGGTTAGATGGGAGGGAAGAAGGAAAGATGGGAGGAAGGAAGGTTAGATGGGAGGGAAGAAGGAAAGATGGATGGGAGGATGGGAGGAAGGACGGTAGGAAGGAAGGAAGGAAGGAAAGAAAGATCGGAGGGAGGAAGGAAGGAAAGGTGGGAGGATGGAAGGAAGGAAGGAAGGATTGGAGGGAGGAAGGAAAGATAGGGGTAGGAAGAAAGGAAGGAAGAGAAAGTGAAGTTGGGAAAGTGCAGCTCGTAGATTCACATTCTCATCAACAAACCAAAATCTACTAAAAACACCTTAAAGAGCCTCGTCTGCACCGACCCTCCTCTTCTTTTATAACACTTTTTTTATGTTTAGCCTCCGCTGTGTCTTCCTGCAGCGACAGAAAAAACGACTGAGTTTTGAGTCTTTGAACGTCTCATTTCACTTTTAAAATCTCGTTATCGTTCTTTTATTCCTCTCTTTAAACCTCCGGCTCATCCAACAAGACTTTAACTTTATCATGACCGATGATCCTCACGGCAACGATCGGACCCTCCGATTGGCCCTGTAGTTGATGGTTTCCGCGGTAACGTGGTGATGGTGTTGTACAGATTTGATTTTGTTTCCGTTGATCCCTCTGTTCCCATTTCATTACACGTCATTCAACATATTAAACCTCTCAAAAACTCAAATCTGATCCCGTCCCAAAACTAATCCCTCCTGTCATCGTTTTCAGAGGTTAATCCCCCGTGACAGTCTCTCTCTCCCTCTCTCTCTCTCTCTCTCTCTCTCTCTCTCTCTCTCTCTATCTCTCTCTCTGTCTCTCTCTCTCTCTGTCTCTCCCTCTATATCTCTCTCTCTGTCTCTCTCTCTCTCTCTCTGTCTCTCTCTCTCTCTCCCTCCCTCCCTCTCTCTCTCTCTCTCTCTGCTTTCCTTTTATCACCACACTGACATCTCCGTGTTTTCAGAGTCACCGTCCGTCCTCTTCTCTTTTCTCCTTCAGCCTCATTCTAACTTTATGTAATCTTTCAAATTCAGACTCCAGCTTTGTGAGCAGGAACACAGAGTTTGTGCTGCCGGGGCGTTCTCAATAACGACACAAGTGATAAATAATAACAACCAAACACGACGACAGTGAATAAAAACACAAAGTTGGTAAAGTGAGCGGCAGCAGAGGCGACTGAAGTGGACTTAAAGGGACCTGAACGAGTCATGATGAGCTTCATCATCCACTAAAGATCACTGAAACCACATCGACACACTCCCATGTTCCTCCATCATCTGGAAACATCTGTGGAGGTTCAACAATCATCAACATGTGCATCGGTTAAAGAAGCTGGATCATGACTACGCCATCCAACACAAGTTCAAGTTCAAGTTATCTTTATAAGTCAAATGCACAACATAACAGGCAAAGCAGTCATAGCTGGCAATTCAATTTTTGTGTTCCAAGCTCCCCTTAACAATGCAAAAAATAAAAATAAATAAAAATAAGTAAAACAAAATAAATAAAATAAAATAATTAAATTAAATTAAATTAAAAAAACTATAAAAAAAGTATAGAACACGCCTCAACTTGCACCAGTTAATCGGAGCGTAGCGGATAGCTAGCTTAGCGGATAGTTAGCTTAGCTTCACCTGAGGGGCACATTGTTTACATCATCGCTGCATTCATGTTGTGTCAGACACAGTTTCCAAGTTGGAAAATGCACATGAACGTTTGCTCAAGTAAAAAAAACAAACTTGGGTGCCCGACTTGTCGGTTTGACGTCATATTTGTCATCAACACATCAACAAGCGATGTTTTGTTCATGGTAAGAAACTTTTTATTAATTCTCATATTTGACACAAACTTGTAGCTCAAATGTAATATTAGCATCGGCTGACATAGACTAGTTCGAGAAGTTATGTATTAACATCCGTTTGGTATTTAACCCGTCATAAGAACGTCAGGTACGTTAGCTATGCAGAGATATTTCAGTATTTATCAGCGTTGCACCTTGACTGAAGGGTCAGGTATCGTCGTTTGTTGTTTGTTGTTTGTTGTAGCAACAATCCGAGTTTCCACAGGAACTCACTGAAGTCAGAAGAACGACTTCCCATACTCCAAAACCGGGGCCATCCGAGGAGCACCTGAACGCAGCATCTTTGATGTTTCTTATTGAATTCTCACTTTTCAGTGTGTTTGTTGTGAATCTTTGTTTTTGCGATGATGATGATGACATATTCAGCTGATCGACTACAGTGATGACGAATCGTCGAGATGAAGTGATCGATTGTTTCAGAGAACACGCAGAGGATCGAGAATCAGAGGAGAGGATTCACGTCGTTAGGACGCCGCGCTCCACCTCAGTGTCGATCGATGAGGGGATCATTCAACGACCAATCAGACTGAGGAGAAAGGTCTCTGTGCTGTAACCCTCAATCCATCCCTCAGCCTTGCTCCCCCGTCACCATGGCAACGCAGAGCTAGGTTAACGAGCGCCATCCTCGTCAGGTCATGAACCCTCTCCTCCTCCTCCTCCTCCTCCTCCTCTTTTCCACATTATTCTTCCTCTAATGAACGTCTCTCTGTCACTCTCTCGTCTGAGCAGCTGAGGATCGTTCTAAAATGGATCGTCTTCTATCGGTCTTCTATCGGTCGACTATCGGTTAAACTTTGAATGAAGGTCGACCACAGCCTCTTCATCGGTCCAATAAACCACACACTCCTCTTCTTCTTCTTCTTCCTCTTTTTCTCCTTACTCTGCTCAGGTCGAACCAGTAACTCTCTCTTTTCTCTCTTTACTTTGTCCTCCTCTTTAAAAACAAGGGTTTACAAAGTGCTTTGACACGTGCAGAAGAACCCAAAACAAGGACCCGACCAACGTCTTGTTTTCAAAAGACACTCCATCTTTCCTCCATCTTTCCTTTCGTTCATGTTGTGTTTATTTTTCTGTATCTTCTACTCCTGTTCTCATTCTGTCTTCATATCGATCGGACGTCTCTTCCCCCACAGAAGAGTCTTACATCATCCCTTTGAAAAGACTCAATCTCTTTCCTCCATCCATTAACCCTCATCTTCATCTTCCTCCCTCTCTCGTACCTCCATCCCTCTCTCTGTTTCATGACAGCGACCTGCTGAGGAACATGTTGTAAATCACATCATCCGTCCTCCTCCTCTTCACATATTTCTATTCCTGTAAGCTGAAAGTATAAAATTGTAAATCATAACAAAACCTCTCTGTATCCGTCCTCCACTGAATCACCAAGAACTTGTAAAGTTAGGACCGTCTTCATGTGTTTCTTTGTCGTTCTCCGTCACCATGGCGATCAGATTTGGATGGAATAATAAATTAACGGCATCATCCTGTTTCTCTACATCAATAAACCTGAATGTGAATATTATTAAACTTAGTATTTTCAGAACTTTCTCCCTCCTCCTCAGATAAAGCTGTCTGGATTCCATCTTTTCACTCTCTCTTATTTTTGAGTAAAAAAGCGCCAACAGTCCTCGAACCACTTTGTTTGTTGACGTCAGAGTTTGGAGGAGAAGCAGGACATCCACCGGAGTATCTCTTAAATACAGACGGGAGGAGAGAGTGACCGATTGTCCGAGCTTTAAGCGGTCACAGCTGGAAGAAAAGTTTTGCCAACAACAAACAACATGCACTTAATTGGTGCGTCACCCTGCTGCCTGGAGGTCAAAGGTCAGAGTCGACTGGAGAACACACCCCTGTTTGTCGAGGTTCAGAGCAGACCACGCTCAAACTAGGTCAGACCTCCTCTCTGCGGCGTCGAGTCGAGGGTTCAGGGTCAGAGAGGTCAACTGATGCCTGTGACAGCGGCTTAAAGCCGTCGGGGGAGGGGAGGGGAGGGCGGACGCCTGGCACGGGATTGGCTGACAAAGACTACTGCGTTACGATTGGCAGAGGAGCTAAAGAGCAGGAAACTGGTGTGAACTTTTTGTCCTTCACTTCATCGTAGCATGGACACTGACAGATGGTCAGGAAGAGGGGCACAGGCAGAGTGATGCATGCTGGGAGATTTAGTTTAGAGGTTGAGAATGTCAATGAGGGAAAGTATGAGCCGTTGATCCTGATGATAGATTTCCTGCAACAATTGAGCAGTTTTCAGTCTCATGAAAAGTTAAAAAAAAAACACAACCTCAACTAGGATTTCATTTAAATGAGGTTGAATTAAAACATAATTATAAATCATTTATTTGAGGATCGATGTGTGTTCTGTGCTACTCATCTGGAGTGCAGCTAGAGCAGGAACAGAAAGCTTTCTGGATCGGAGTAATCCAGCGCACATCAGGATTGTTCAGTTTGACTTTAACGTTTTTAAATCTCCATACTTTAATACTGTTAAATACTTTGTGATACCCTGTGATTTAACAGATACTATCGCTGATATTTTAAGAGTGTTGGAGTACTCTAAACCCAGCTTGGTCTAAAGACCACTTGTGGAAGGTCTAGATCTCTCAACTCAAAATCGAAAGCATTTGTACTCGTTCTTGTCTCGGTCTCAGACTGGGCGGACTCCGGATTTTAAATCAAGACCACCACTGATCGGCTATTTTCACATTATTTACTGAGATTAGAAGGAAAACGCCTCTTTCTAACAGAACAAAGAAGTTCAATTTATTCATAGTTTGAGTTTACAGATGTAACCTTCCCGCTGTTACGGTTTAAGTGAGTGACACGCCCCCTAAACACAAGATGATGATTTATGGTCTTGGTCTTGTCTCGATCTCACCCTGCCTTGGTCTTGACTCAGTCTCGATCCCTAAATTAAATGACTTTGACTTGTCTTGGTCTTGACTACAACACTAGCTGATGGTATGGAAGGGTACAAGAACTTCAGATTGAAACCAAGAGCTGACGCGAGAGTGAAAGAGAGAGAGAGCAGCAGTGGTCTGTTCAATTTCAAAGGTCGGCAAGTTCTGATGTTTCTCGAGTCGTTTTGGCGTCTCACTTTGTTTTTATAAGTTATAAGTTTTGTGTGTTTGTAGTGTTTATAAGTTTTTGTGCAGCTAATAAAAACGTTGCTGTATATTTCATCATGCCATTATAGAGGATCTATGAATCTAAAATGTATGAACTGAAATGTTTTGCACATTAAAGCTTGTTGTCAGCTCCGTGGGACACAGAATGATGTTTGTTTTAAAGAGTTGGACAAACAGAACAGGCTGTCCCCGTGCGCTCTCAGCTGTACAGACTGTTTTATTTCACCGACGCTCGCTGTGATAAATAATAACAGTGACTAACTGATAACAGCTCGGCCTCCAGCGGGTTTCTAATCTGCCACTAAACCCTCTGATTTGATCAGTTTCCAGCAGGACTGAACCACAGCAGCCGAGCGTCTCCTCCATCTGTCCCTCATTCTTCACTCTCTGCACAGGGGACCTCAGCTGACAGACGCCAAGAAGACGCAACCTGAGCACGACAGGATGGAAAAATCATCCTAAAGATCTCCTTAAATAATAACAGACATCAACAACAGCATTACATTAACCAGCAGAGTTAACAACAATGACGCCATCTGATACGACGACAGGAACAACCTGACAGTAATTAGATGAATTCACTGAGGAGGTCGTTGGCTTCATAACTCCTCTTCAGAAACCAATGATGACATCACAGAGACTAAAATCCATGTACAATAGAGCGCCACAGGAATGAGTCCTAAAACCAGGAAGTAAGTTAGCATTTGAGCGCCATGGGGTCTAACGTCTAAAAGTCAACGGGGATTTTGAATGTGTTTGTGGTTAGACTCCTGAAATAAGGTCTGTGGTTAAGACAAGCTGAAGAGATGTTGGTGTTTTGTTAGACCACATAAACTACGTTAGGTAAAACCTCCACTTGTGAAGTTTGAAGTTTTTACTCGTCTTTAAAAAGGCGGTTGCTAACAAGCGGCTAAATGTGACTACAGCGGTCGTCGGGGACATTAAACGTCATCACGCCGGACACAGAGGGCGGGAACTCTCTCACTAGTCGGAGATGTCTCCTGTAGGTTTAATCTTTAGGTTAAGGTGAATATTATGTTAGTAAACTATTTATTAAGCTACGTGGATTAGTTTATCGGAGATCGTCTGAAGCTGAACGCTAGTGACGTCACAATCATCCGACCGTGGTGTAGTTAGCTTTAGCATAACGTTAGCTTTTTACTTCTGTCGGCCGCATTAACGCTTCAAACATCATAAAAATGGCGTTCATCTGTGAAGATTATCCTGCTGAACAAAACGCCTACGCTTCAGAAACGTGTGTTTAACACAGAGATTATTTTCTGAAATGATCCAAAATCCAATGAAAACATCCCAGAGGAGGATTCTGGTTAGACCCCGTGGAGATGATACTTCAGGGTCTACAAAAATACATCATATGGTTTGTTTTCTATACAGACTGTGAACTCTGCTGTTCTGCTGCATACACTACGACACCAAAGAACAAGTGCCCTCGCCTGATAGGAGACGACATTTAACATTCTGCCTACAGGGGGCGCTAGAGAGATTTCAGACCGTTAGTCCTGAATGAAAAAGAAGATTGGACATGACAGGATTACACTCGATGGATCGTGTGTGTGGGTGTGAGTAGGGATTGGGTTTCATTGGCAGTGTGCAGAGACAAATCGGAAACGTACATTTTTTGTGCAAGTTGGTGTTTGTATCTGTTCTCTGACCTTCTGTGTGTAATCCTGTGAGCGTCTGTGGGATTATGGGAATGACTGTGCACTTCTGTCCTCTGTGTTCATGCATCTATATGAACGGGGGAAGGTATGAAGTATAACCACTGACGTTCGCATTTACAGATTAACAGCTTTAATTTTAACACCAGAGCTGTGAAGAACAATACCAAAAGATGAAACGTTTTGATTATTTTTGAGGGTTATTCTAAATTTCGGACAAAAATGGAGCACTATGACATGTTTATATAAATATATACAAAGACACACATACAACGATGGTTACAACTTTAACTTCACCACGGAAACAACTTCTTAGAGGTTGAAGACTAAATGAAGCTAAAGCGCTAAAGAGGATGGTGAAAAAATGAAATGTTTGATGTCACAAAGTGGATATGGCTCGTCAACTGAAGTGTCTGGGAGCTTTTTTTGGGTGAAATTGGACATTCAAAGGTGCAGCAGGGTCGTTCTTATCCATCAGTGCGACTACAGGGAGACGCTGCAGAGGCTTACCTACGAGGGACAAAATAGCATGCAATACAGGGCATGTGTCCACAGATGGCGCTTTAGCAGGAGGATGCATAAAGTGTTGTCTTTGAAAAGATATTCCCGTTTAGAAAGCTTCTAAATATTGAAGTTTTATTGAATATATGATACTGGCTGATTCATGAAATACACAACGTTTTCCTTTCTCTTAAAACATTTATGTGATCTAATTGTACTTATCCTCAAAATAATGTTCACTTAATGTTTTTTTTTTGGCATTTTTAGGAAATGTTTTTTCCAATAAGTTGTTGCTTGTTGAATATTTTCTTCCTTCTTTATAGCTGCAACTAAAACTTTGAAGGACATTCACTCATCACAAAAAGGAAGTCAACACACACACATATACCATCCTGTAGTACCAACAGAGGACGATCACTTTATACTGACAAAATGAGGACCTCTGTCTCTGGTCATTTAATGAAGCCCACATATACACAAATGCCTGCTGTCCTGTGGTACCAACAGAGGACTATCAGTCCTTACTGACCAATTGGGGACCTCTGTCTTGTCAATATATGAAGCACACACACACACACACACACACACACACACACACACACACACACACCTAACTAAATGAAGACCCCTGTGTTGGGTAATTTTTAAAACAAACTAAAAACAGAAAAAAGTGTCTTTTCGCATACTACACTTCTCGTTTTGTCTGAAAAAACATCAAATGGGTTTGCAGGTCCCTCGTCTCATACCCATTGAGCTCCTTGGATGCTGGTTTCCATGGAGACGTCTCTCACCTCCTTCCCTTACCAATTACATCTCTCCAGGAAGTACTTAAAAGGCTAACGCAGGCTCAGTTATAAAGAGTTATTTTCAACCTTTATGTTAGGAGAGACAAACTGAGGGACAGGCAGGTGAAGACCGACGAGGGAGCAGGTGTGAGGTGTTCAGAATACCCCCCCCCACACCCCCCCACCCCCCCTCTCCCTCTCTGTAAACCGTTAACAGACATTTTGATGATGACTAACACAAACCCTTCAGCTGGCAACACCGTGAGGTGATGTGACACATTTCAGTTTGAGGAATTGGAACAACTGAGCGACTTCATTTCCACACAAAGCTCAGGGGAATAACTGAGAATCTGCTTTTACACTTTTTCGGCTGCTGGAACCAAAACCTGAGAAGAAAACAACAACAAGCTTAAACACTTCAGGTTTGATTTTTGCCATTGATTCTGAGAGGTGAGCTTTTAGAAAACTCTGAATGAGGTCGGGAAAAAGACACATTGTGAGATGTTGAATTTCTGTGATATATTATATTCTTCGTGATGAAGATTAAATTAAGTTTCACCAGTTATATGCAATGTTTTATCGTCTATTTAAATGACTATACAATTAGAAACCATAATGATTTAAATTTGGGCACAACAGTTAGGAAGACGATCCCCTCCCCCCTCCTAACACACTTCTGCCAGACTGGACACGTTGTCACAAAAGCAAAATATTTCTTATATAATATGTCAAATCGACTTGCCGCTATTTCTTTATTCAAATAAAATCTACCACTTTCTATGATGCTCAGATGTTTGTTTAATCTGCTTGATGTACTGACAGGCCTCTTGGCTTGGCAGAGGAGGTCAAACCTCCCTAAAGAAAATTTAAAAAAACTCCAAAGAAGGTCTTAATTGACCGAAATATATTTTCTAACTTTGCACAATTGTAATGCAACTAATCAAAGACCCTGAATGTCTGAAACACATTTTAACACTCTGCATCTGGTGGCCGTCATGATATGTACGTCTGGATCTTAAAACAGACAATTCAGAAGCCATTTAACTGACACAAACACATGTGTAGAAAGTGTCCCTGCAGGCTGGAGACATGGAGAAATAGTATGGATGTCCCACTTCATAAAAGACTATTAGAGTTATATAAAGGAGCCGTGGATTTGAAGACGGGTGTTTTGTCAAACTGCAGTAAAACGTTTGGTGACAGCAGCAGTCGGTTCAGCTCAGGTGTTCCTTCTCACATCACCACTGTGCTAAACAGAGCCTGGTTGTATCCTATCATCTTAAATAACAGACAGCAGGCCCGGGAGATTTTCACAGAGCTGAAGTGGCCAATTTTCCTCCGTCGGCCATCCTGCAGCTCGCAGACAGGCCGACTGATTCAGAAACACACCGAGGCAGAGCTAAAGAAAAGCTAAAAAAAGCTGCTCTTTCAGAAGTCTCACAGCCTGGTAAATCATGTCTCTGCTGCTTCAGACGACGGGAGGACGACACTCAGGCTCAATCTGTGAGCAGGAAGCAGACGATCTGCTTAGGACAAGAGAGGAACCCGTCACGCTTCAAATGACTTCAGAATGGAACCAAATCCCAAAAGTATCAGGTACTAAACCACTCAGCAGGTGTTCAAACTCTGACAGGAATATGGATGTGTCTTCTTTTGGGAATAATGACTAACAATCTAATAAAAACAGAAATGATACACATTCTTTGACCTCAATGAGACGCACACATTCTGACAGCAAGAAGGTCCTTTCTTTATCTAAAAATAAAAGCATGGTTGAATTCAAACAGTAAGTTATGTACTCTCAGTTTTAGACGGTACAAAAATTCAAAACAAAAGCCCAACATTTTTTATTTTTTAAATGCAAAATGATGGAATTTAAATCATGCGATTAATATTGGATTGATCAAGATTAACTTTTCTCAATTAAAAACTGTTATCGTTTGACAGCCCTAATTCATAACATCAGAATGTTAAAATGTTTTCGTTTTGGTTCAGTTTTTAATTTAAGTGTGGCCAAATTTGGGCTTGTTTTAGAACAAACTGACTTCAAAATGTATTTTAGAGACGTTTTTTAGTCAAGTGGGGCCGCTGTGCAGCGCTAATCAAAGTGTGGCAGCACCCACACTGCCCCCCGCAGGACTGGGGTTTCATTACAGTGGAAATAGTCGGTTTCAGGATTTTCTAACTCGATATTGAAGCGGAACAAATATACTGCAATGCATTGATGAACCGATTTTTTTAATCAGCCCTCGTCCAAAGCAAGAAACAAAACGGAAATGCATGAACCCTGGAGAAATCAAACATTCAACTTTGGTCAAAAACCAGATTGCGTTTAAGCCAATCCTGAGAACAAGTTTGATACTCTGCTTTAGAAATAGAATGACGAAAACATAAAAAAGTTTTCCAACAGATAGATGATTTTACTAAACACATCGTACCATGACGTTCTCTGATTTTTTTACTATGAACCCGACACAAAGTTTGAACAGAATGAAGATCAATGCTGGAAAAAAATGAGTTTTTTTTAATCAGATTATCAAACCTGAACTGACCAGCTGGACAACAATCTCCAACATCTAATCTAACAATCTACTGTATCGAAAACTGATTCCTAAGATAACACACATACATGCACTAGCACGCACACACACACACACAACCCCCCCCCCCCCACACACACACACACACACACACACACACACACACACACACACACACACACACACACACACACACACACACACACACACACACACACACACACACACACACACACACACACACACACACACTTCCTTCTGTGTTACCTGAGTCCCTCCAGCTTGTCAACATTTTTTATTTATGAATTAATTTATTTTGTGTAGCTGTGTGTTTGGGGCATCGTAGAACAAACACACACACACACAGGTACAGACACACACACACAATCTCACAGCGTGACATTTCCTGCTGGGTGACATCTCTCAGACTAACAAGCTGAGGGAACGGCAGCTCTAACAAAGACCGATCGACAAGACGCTGAATGTGACCGTGTGTGTGTGTTTGAGTGTGTGTGTGTGTTTGTGTCTGTGTGAGTGTGTTTGTGTCTGACTCATTTAGCTGTCTAGAGAAAATGATTTGTGGCTGGTTTGAGGAGGTTCATCGTGTTTCAGGTCGTCTCTAAGCGCTGCACAGATTGTTGATTAGATTTAAACCTGCAGAGCTCGGCCGCTGATTTCTCTGGGAGATTATTAAATTGATAAAAGAAACACAGTTCATCTTTCATCATTTAAATGATTCATCATCTGCACAACTTTATTCCTAAATTCAAAGCTTTGCAGAGAGAGTCACACAAACCACTAAGCTATCGATATTTTAAAAAACATTTATCCAAACGTTTCCCTCTCACAGCGACTGATTTATTGAGAAAGATGTTTCTGTTGAGGTTTGTTTGGATCTGAACCCGTGAGGAGCAAGAGGTCATTCTGCATGTAAGTGAGGGGGCGTGGCTTATGAGGGAGCACAGAGGGGAGGTGGTGGGTGCAGACGGAGCACTGAGGGAATGCTACTTTCAAAATCATATAATCAATCAATCAATAGAAAATGACCAACCCTGCCTTTAAACTGTCCAAACATACTTAAAGATAAATATCTACCTGCCAATTTTCCTGTGGATCATTTTTACAAGATAATAAAGTGTGTGTGGTGATTCAAAGTTTAAAAGTTTATGAAGGGAAGAACAGAAAAGTGTGTTTAATGTGTTGTGTCGGGGTTTGTTAGGTGGAGACAGCGCACAGATCATCATCAACAAACTGAACACTGTGTGTTTTTACAGCTGAGAGGACTGTGAAGCAGCATCCTTCATGTGCTCACACTCACTACCCCACACACACACACACACACACACACACACACACACTCACACACACACACACACACTCACACACACACACACACACTCACACACACACACACTCACACACACACACACACACTCACACACACACACTCACTCCTGCACAAATTGACTTTAGTCCAGAGCAGCCGAGTGAGGAACCGAGAACACATCAGATCTGAGCTCCATTAATTTGTCCTTCCAATAACGTGTGACACATCGCCAGCTCTGAAATGCTCGCCACACGAGAGTGCTACGCTGTGTGTGTGTGTGTGTGTGTGTGTGTGTGCGTGGGGCCATCCATCAACACACACACACACACATACACACACACACACACACACAGTCAGAGGCCCAAACATAATAAAGGCACACATGGGCGGCAGGTAGGGACGAGGCAGGAATAATAACTACCTGCCTAACTGTCACTGCACACGCACACACACACACACACACACACACACACACACACACACACACACACACACACACACACACACACACACACACACACACACACACACACACACACACACACACACACACACACACACACACACACACACACACACACACACACAGGATCATGTGACAGTGAGTTGTGTGTCTCTCCTGCAGAGCTGCTGCAGATCTGAATACAGAAACATGGAGCTCGGTGAAAAACATCCAATCAGACCTCCTCCCTGACACACTGGACTAAAAGGTACTTTAAACCAGGCAGACATGACTACATGATGAGTATGTAGAGAGCTGTGAGTGAGATGATAAAGGTATCTTACTATCTGATCATTAAGGAAACATGTTGAAGTGCTGGCTTCTCTGACAACAATGCAGCAGTCAGTATGTCCTCCTTCTAACTTTAGATTCTGCTCCTGAATGCTCTGGATTTGTTTGGACCAGAGAAGGTAGGCGCTTTTAAGACACGCCCCCATACGGCCGTTTTGGACGCCCCTCGGTTTGCCAGATATGAGAGCAGTTATCAGGTCAACAGGTGTTGCAGTGATGGAAGCGGGCAAGAGAAGTGGTTCAGATAGAAGTGATTGTACCCGACCTAAAAAGCCTCTGCATGTTTCTAATAAGCTCCACGAGCAGAAACGTGCTCAAACTAGGATCAATATTGGAGATGCTTTTGAAAAATGGAGAGAGGTTAGAACACAGAAAGGTTTACAGACCCATGCAGAGCTGGATAAACACTGAAGCTTCAGAGTCCACCACATGGTGACCTGTGTGAGCATGGACTCTAGAGAGGAGGGGGGGGGGGGGGACAGCGGAAGGGACAAAGGACAGAGGAAAGGAAATCATGAAGGAAGTAAGGAGGGAAGAGACAGAGATGAGACGGCGACTCACAGTCTAAACCAGCAGGTAATCAGATTAACAGAGATCTGAAAGCACTGCAGGACACACACACACACACACACACACACACACACACACACACACACACACACACACACACACACACACACACACACACACACACACACACACACACACACACACACACACACACACACACACACACACACACACACACACACACACACACACACACACACACACACACACACACACACACATACAGAGGGGCTCTCTCCCGTTGGTTAATCCGCTCTCTGTCCCCCCCCTCCTCTCTCTGGAATTAGAGCGTCCTCTGCGCCCCCCCTGAAGAGATCAGAAGGAATATTCTACAACCAACACCTCACACCCTCACCCTCACACACACACACCTACACACTCCTCACACACACCTCCAGCTGCACTAAAAGACGACGAGTGAACAAACTTTCCCGTTTGAAAAGACAAACACAGCTTCACTTCATGTGACACAACGATGAACATTCACCCCGCTGCTCGGTTTAATTCACAGGACGAATTTCAAACACCTGATCGATTTGGAAACTCTCTGACCTTCTAGTCTCATAAACCCCTGAGCCGTATGAGACAAGCCGCCTAAAACAAACACTGGGCACCTCTTCCTCGTGTTCTCCTCCCCAGCAGAGTGCACGACATGATAATTAAAAATGCAGATGGACACCCGGCCGATCGATGAGAGTGAACACTGAAGGGCTGGAATCTAAATCCTTCATTTTGGACTCAGCAGATCGATGTCAGATTATTTCTCTCTGGACGGGAGGAGCCGGCGGCGGCGGCTTTCACACCGAGAATCAAATCCTGTCGCGATCAATCGTTCATCTCAAAGAATCAAATCTTCAGGCTGACAGAGACGTTTAAATCTGATGGAGACTCACAGAGAGAGAGACAGCCGACGCTCACCGCCGAGGAGACACTTAGATGGAACAGTTGATCATTTCTTTCTGTTTAACCACAAAACACTTTTTTTTTTTCTGTTTTGGCGTTCCCAGCGGCGTCTGAAGCGAGGGCGCAGTAAAGCCTCCCACCTGTCTGTGTGCTGTCTGCTGGCTGCCTGTTTTTGGGTCGTGTTCAGACAAGTTAACCTGGGAATTTCTCCATCTCGGCGCCCGTTCAGCCCACCATCTGGCAGATTAGCTGTTAAAGCTCAGTGAAGGGAAGTAAAGCGGCGCTGGCAGCCATCGCCGCTGTCATGCCATCGCCGCCGCTGTCCCCTCTTTACATTCTGAAGGAGCGAGCAACAAAGACGGGGAAGCTTTTTTTTTTCACTTGTTCCAAAAAAAAGTTGTTATTCACAGGAGCTCTGAGGTGTTTTAATCAGGTCACACACCGCAGCTGCTCACACACACACACACACACACACACACACACACACACACACACACACACACACGTAATCATACTACAACGGTCCTGTGGTGCTTTTGGATATTTTAAACTCTTAAAAGTAAGAAAAATAAAAAAGTATGCATGTTGAAAGAAAAGCAGTATGAAGACTACTCCCCCCTCCTCACACACTGCATCCCCGAGAAACCGCCCAACATCTTCCAGGAGGGCTGCAAAACACAAACGGTCAAACCATTAAAGTCTTTCTATGTGATGTTTCACACTTAAATATAATATAAATCAAGTATATCCTCTGAAAATAACTCTGTGAGTCATGACTGTCTACAATGGGTGTAACACCGAGTCCCACTGTCTGTGATGTTTTCAGAGTTTTCAGAGTCCTATCTTCACTTTGTTTACATCGCCCGGACGGCCGGCTGACTCCTCCCCTCGTGTATAAAAGTTGTTTAATTGAGGGACTAGAGAAAAGAAGAATAACATACTGTACTCACTGCTTAACTGTGTTTCTAGATCACGCTCATTTCAGGTAAATTTACATGCAGTGTGACGATACGAGCATAATAAAGATCGCTAGCATTAGCATGCTAACACAACAATGCAGCGCGAGTTGTTTTGGTTTCATGCTGGTGCTCAAGGGCGACATCTGCTGGATCAAAAAATCACATATAAAGACTTTAACTCCTCTTGTGTTTTAACTTGGTAATTTTTGATCTTACTTACTTTGTCTATTTATGTTTTATATGTATATATACTTTTTATTTTTATTAATATTATTGTTTTTTTTGATAATTTATTCACTTGTTTCTTTTTCTTTTTCTGCTCTTACCTTCTTATTGCTGTTCTCTTTTTATTTGCTTTTAGCTCTTTTAGTTTCTTACATCTTTTTAAATCTTTGCTCCTCTTGGTCTCAGCTCGTGTTGTTGGGTTCTTATGATGGTTCTTATGATGGTTCTTATGATGGTTCTTATGATGGTTCTTGTGATGGTTCTTGTGATGGTTCTTATGATGGTTCTTGTGATGGTTCTTGTGATGGTTCTTATGATGGTTCTTGTGATGGTTCTTATGATAGTTCTTATGATGGTTCTTGTGTTTCCTGGGTTCTTATGATGGTTCTTATGATGGTTCTGATGATGGTTCTTGTGATGGTTCTTGTGATGGTTCTTATGATGGTTCTTATGATGGTTCTTGTGTTTCCTGGGTTCTTATGATGGTTCTTATGATGGTTCTGATGATGGTTCTTGTGATGGTTCTTATGATGGTTCTGATGATGGTTCTTGTGATGGTTCTTGTGATGGTTCTGATGATGGTTCTTGTGATGGTTCTTGTGATGGTTCTTATGATGGTTCTTATGATGGTTCTTGTGATGGTTCTTGTGATGGTTCTTATGATGGTTCTTGTGATGGTTCTTGTGATGGTTCTTATGATGGTTCTTGTGATGGTTCTTGTGATGGTTCTTGTGATGGTTCTTATGATGGTTCTTATGATGGTTCTTGTGATGGTTCTTGTGATGGTTCTTGTGATGGTTCTTATGATGGTTCTTGTGATGGTTCTTGTGATGGTTCTTGTGATGGTTCTTATGATGGTTCTTGTGATGGTTCTTATGATGGTTCTTGTGATGGTTCTTATGATGGTTCTTGTGATGGTTCTTGTGATGGTTCTTATGATGGTTGTTATGATGGTTGTTATGATGGTTCTTGTGATGGTTCTTATGATGGTTCTTGTGATGGTCGGGTTATATATGTCTGTTGGGTATCGTGCACTTTGGGTTCTTTTCTGTTGAATTGTATTTAATTATTTTTAGTATTTTACATTTGTTATGTTCTTGCTGTTGTTTCTGTTCTTCTGTGTTTGGTTTAGTTTGTTCTTGTTTTTGCTGTTTGTCAAAGCACTTTGTAAACCTGTGTTTTTAAAAGGTGCTATAGAAATAAAGTTATTATTATTATTATTATTATAAACCCGACTTTAAGCGGACTTTTTGGAGATAGTCTGGAACGTTCACAGCGAGCGAGTGAGGTGACGTTGATTATTTTGGGCATGAGTTCCTCTGCTTCATACTCTTATAACTGCTCGCCTCCGATGTCTGCGCTCTACTGTCGCAGTGATGTGAAAACAGGAACAGTCGCCTTTAGAGACTCAAACCAATCAGAAAACTTTAAGTCTTGAAAGCACGGCAGGCATGGACACGCTCCCGCTGTTATGAAAGAAAAAATTCAGCTCCTAAATGTCCTGGAATTATCTAAAAAAAACAAATTGTCAAGAGTTTTTGTGTGAAAGGAGCTGAAGGAAAAAACAGCGCGTGTGTGACTCCTGCTACTTCAGCACCAAGGACAGCGCCACAGATTTATCAACACACAGCACTACTTCAACCTGAAGCAGACGGGACCAGACAGCCATGAGTCGACATGTGCAGGGACATTTAGAGGGAAACATTCTTCCATTTTATTTAAGAGTAAGGTCTCATTGATTTCAAACTGAATAAAGAGTTCACTCAAAGCCTGCCTATGCACACAAAAATAGCCTCAAACTGTCTCTGCTTGTGCTCTTCAACCGGTTTAAATAAGTCTCAGAGCTCCTCAAAACATGTGTGTGAAGTTTCTTGTTCTAAATCCACTCTGATCCTGTATTTGATCATGTCTATAAACCCCTCTATTTCAGCCCTGCTCAGAACAGGCTGTTTCTGTGTCTGTACCTTTAAATATGTAAATGAGGTGTGTCTGACCACGCCCCCTCTCTAGAAGGGCTTGGTGGTCTGGGGCTTTCTCGCTCCATGTCCTATTGTTTACGGTGAGAAGGCAGACTCAGAGGGCAGAACAAACACCTAGCTGTGGGAGTGTCACCCACCTGGGGGAGGGGCGACTGCCCTTTGTGATGTCATGAAGGGAAAATCTCCAAACGGCCTGTTTGAGCACACATTTTCTGAAAAGTGGAGCAGGCAGAAGACGGAGAGGATGGACTTTTCTCATCATTGGGGGGTTTGTAGATGGACTAGAGACACATGTTAGAGTTAGAGGAACATGATGAAGAGGATTTATAATAATATGTGACCTTTAAACAAAAGACTTTAACTTTTAAAAGCAAACAGATGCAGTGGCATCAGTGAGGAAGCTGCAGCGTATCTCAAGACAATTATACAGTTTAAGCAATTCTCAGAAGTGTTGCTCAAGCAGAGGCTATTTTTGTGTAAAAGCTGTTCAAAGTAAGAACGTGCAATCGACGAGTCATGCTCTTTAACAGAACGATCGGGATAAAGCTGCCTCCCTCTACTGGGGCGGCAGAAGCTCAGTCTGCAGGGTTGTCTGGTAGGTGGAGAGGTGCCAGGTCACTTGCAGAGGGAGCCTTTTGAGCACCAAACCTCCAGCTGCTCGGGCGCTCTCTCATGTGCAGCGCCGTGACTCTGACATCTCTCCATTAGTGCGTGTCCATAGGATCTTGTTTGTGCATCTGTGTGAGTGTGCAGCATGTCTCAGAGACAGAGTGTGAAAGTGATTTCCCCCTCGTGGGATTAATATAGTGTGCAAAGAAAATGAAGAACAAGCAGAGATTCTTTAACTCAGACACTGACAAGCTAAAGCTCCTCATGACTAAAGAGCTGAAAACATCCTCAGTGTATCGGAGATGATAAACCAGGTGACAGGTGTCCTACCTGTCGAACAACGCTAAGAAAAGCAGGACTAATAATAGAACTGGTTCCTGTTCTCTGTGATGAAGTGCAGGGTGACAGGAATCTTCAGAAGCCTTCAAAGCTCTGAGCCACAGAAAAAGTCAAACAGAGGGGGAGGAGGGGTTTGTTGGACTTACCTGGTGAGGAGGAGCGGTCACAGAGAGGACACACATGAAAAAAAAGAGAGAGAGAGAGCATTTAGGGGGCGATCAAACATTCAGTGAAAGGCTGACCTGTGCAGGGGTAAACTGAAGTGTGATGCACACCAACACAAGTAACTACTTTATAACGTGAGATCATTTCATCATTAATGACACAAAAAGAAGATTTAAGTCAAAGTCAAGATTTAAAGTTCTTAAAAAAGAGAAAAAGAAGAAAAAGTTAACAAGTCCCGCCTCTGACCAGTGCGCAAAGCCAATCACAGTTTAGGAATTTTTGGGGTGGCACCTGGGGTAGCCAGTCAGATTTCTAGGGGGGCGCGTGCCACCCCTGGCTACCTCTCTGGACGCCCCTGCAAACAAATATCCCACTGACCAACACTGAAGATAATAAATGCAGAGTTAGTAAACATACTGCGTTTCAAAAACAAAGAAGATCAACTTCTCCAGGTGATTTGGAGATTTGGTGGTTTTATTTTTCATTATTCACCTTTTTTCTGACGCAGCATGAGCAGTGAAGCGTAATCAAAGCCTGATTCTGAAATGA
>NC_083627.1:1524022-1529022 GCF_963584025.1 Labrus mixtus
CAGGGCGCGACAGGAAGTGGGAGAATTTCGGCTCGACCCGGAGCTGCAGCGCTATAAGGAGGACACCTGGAACGCCCAAACTGTCTGACATGTCTTTAAAATAGAGCTCAGGAAAGTGAGTCATCGTTTCTTGTGACCTGATCTACCGTCCTCCTGGACGCGCTGAGGTAGCGTCACAGAGCGCTGCACTGCGCTCAGCTCAGCGGGACAGTGCTGTATCAGACTGTTTATGTTAGAGCCATAGAGGACAACAGGTTAATATAAAAATATAATTTGCCCATTAGTATAATTTTGTATTTATATGTTTATTTAGAGTTTTTGCTTTTGAATTTTATAATTAATTTACATTTTTTTGATTTATCACGTATTGAAACATTGTGTTTATAGTAGGTCTGTGTGGTTCTAAGTCCTGTTGCTGCAAAGTGTTCCTGCTGTCGTAAAGCGCAGCTAATTGGCGTAAATAGCCATGTGGGGTACAGGTGAATAAATACTCAGACGAGAAGACGAGGAGCAACAGTTTTCTGACCCGAATCCGAGAGGTTTTCTTTTAGTAAACGCGTGATATTTATAAGAGCTTATTTTGTAACCTGCAATTCTTTTTTTTTTTTGAGGAATAAATCGTCTTTTTTTGTCATTTTAAATTTGCCTCCTTTACTTAAAAATGTGTCTTTTGGAAAGTAGCCTACGAGTCAGAAACTTGATTTTGTTTGAGTTAAGTTGTCACTACAGTTTATATATAAGTGAACTTGGGCACGGGATGATGTTACAAATGTGAAAGCAGACCAGCGGGGGGAGAGGGGAGGAGAGGGGAGGGGGAGCAATTGTGCTCGGGGCACATTATGAAACAATCGTGACAAATGTGAAAACACCCGTAAATTCTTGATTCTGATTGGCCAATTAGTCAAAGCATTTGTCTCCTTACTCGCGATGGATTGCTGTCGAATCACAGACTCTGGACGACCACCTATAATCATATCGATCAGCGGGAAGACGTCCGGTTAGTTTTCCAGTTTTTCACTTTGGGGGAAGAGGATAGAACGGAAAAGACTGCGACATGACGAGGCAGAAAAACTCAGATTCATGAGGATTTCAAAGTCCAGACGGAAAAACATTTCTGGACTTTTCCAGGATTAAAAATATTGGAAAAGCGGGTGTGTGTCTGTGTGTGTGTGTGTGTGTGTGTGTGTGTGTGTGTGTGTGTGTGTGTGTGTGTGTACCGCTCGATCAAACATGAAGAAGAAAATGTAATAAGGACTACAGATGGCACACAATGACTCAGCACAATCACAGGCCCAGAAAACAGCAAGTCACATAACTCAGACCACCTAGCAACCACCTGGCAACTCCATAGCAACCAGTGGTTATCACCTGGGAGCCAAAGGGAGGAGTTGATGAGGAGGAAGGAGGAGGGGAGAATAAGAGAAGAGAGGGAATAGAGGACAAAGAGGTCGAGAGAGGAGAAAGGAGGAAAGGAGAGAAAGAAGGCGTGGGAGGGGAGGAGAGAGAAAGATGGAGGATAACAAGGAGAGAGAGAGTTAGAGGAGGAGGAGGAATGGGAGGAAGAAAACAGCAGGGGAGGTAAGAAATTACATCGACTCACCGCTGTGCGTGCACACACACACACACACAATGTGACAAAAACATTGTGTGTGTGTGTGTGTGTGTGTGTGTGTGTGTGTGTGTGTGTGTGTGTGTGTCAGTTTGGAAGGACACTCTAACCTTGAGATGTTAGAGGGAAACAGTCAACTGAAAATATAAGTTTGAAAACGTCTGACAGCAGCAGAACACCGTCCGTGTACAAACTGATTGGCTGTGATTGGCTCGCCTGAAAGAAACCTTCAGGTGTTTCAAACGATGAACCAATGGGTGTCCTTCCCTGGAGAGAGTTCCTCCTCACAGGATTTTGAAGGAGTAATGGGGTTCGATTTAAGCAAATTGGCGTCCCCGTTGTAAGCCTTTGTGTGGAGGATTCATAGAGCTCAACAGCGACCTCACACTTTTTTCGGTAAATTTCCCCGTTCAAATCCTCTGTTGACATTTCACAGAATCCTTATATCAACAATTTGACGCCTGTAACCATGACAACCAGTTACCCCAATACCCAAAGACTATAGTACAGCGTTACAAAACGGAGAAAAGGGAAAAGGTTCAAGACTGGGTACATATTGTTTCCCGGAGTTAAAAAAATACACATCCCACAATCCCTTGCAAATGATCCCTCTTCGTCTTAAATATAACTTTAGTCGTTGTTAACCTTTTCTATTCTGTAAATACACGTGTTGTAATATGTTGTAGTTTGTTTATTAGCATATGTCGTGTTAGCTAACTAACTAGCTAGCCTGCTAGCGAAACTATAGGTTCACAGACGGCGCAGAGGGGCGGGAAGCATTGCCATGGGAACAGCGAGTTCCACCAATCAGAGAAGTCGTTGTGACTCTATGATCATAGGTAGTGTAGTTCTTTTCCCCGATGTCGTGGATAAACCATGTCGTTCATAAAGCGAGGTTTGATATCAGACACACTCAGGTAGCTCGTGGTCAGTCTACCTGTGAAGGTGATGACATCACGGCTAATAATCAAATCAGTTATGGAGAAAATTAACAGGGTTTTTACTTCCTGAATCTCACTGTTGAGCCCTATTGATATAAAATAATAACCTTTGACCCTGACAACCCCTCTGAGGACTCAGCAGCTGGCGCTGTCCTTGGTGCTGAAGTTGCAGACTTTGTCAGTTTGTCTTTCATGTGGTTTAAAGTCATTATTATTTTACTCTGACTTTCTTTAATCACTGTCCTGTCCTCTCGTTCTTGTTCGTCGTCCTGTAAAAGTCAACATAAAAACTGTTTCAGAACGATAAAGTAATTAAAAAGCATGCTCGACTAAATCGATGTTAAAGGCTGCGTTATGTAACCGTCAGCAACCTCGCCTCTTCTAAAACAAGTAACTTTGTTTTATTAGCTTCTCTGCAGAGGATTTATTGGATCCATCGAGCTGTCAACAAGATCATAAGAACGAGCTGTAAAATCCTTGAGCTGGAGCTGAATCCCCTCAGCACACCAACCCGAGTGAAAGAACTACAAACAGCACACCAACCCGAGTGAAAGAACTACAAACAGCACACCAACCCAAGTGAAAGAACTACAAACACTACTCCAACCCAAGTGAAAGAACTACAAACAGTACACCAACCCGAGTGAAAGAACTACAAACAGCACACCAACCCGAGTGAAAGAACTACAAACAGCACACCAACCCGAGTGAAAGAACTACAAACAGCACACCAACTCAAGTGAAAGAACTACAAACAGCACACCAACCCGAGTGAAAGAACTACAAACAGCACACCAACTCAAGTGAAAGAACTACAAACAGCACACCAACCCGAGTGAAAGAACTACAAACAGCACACCAACTCAAGTGAAAGAACTACAAACAGCACACCAACCCGAGTGAAAGAACTACAAACAGCACACCAACTCAAGTGAAAGAACTACAAACAGCACACCAACCCGAGTGAAAGAACTACAAACAGCACACCAACCCGAGTGAATGAACTACAAACAGCACACCAACTCAAGTGAAAGAACTACAAACAGCACACCAACCCAAGTGAAAGAACTACAAACACCACACCAACTGGAGATAACCCTTGGTTTTAATTCCATTCCAACGAGACTCAGGACGCCCTAACCTTAGATGTGAACGTGCAAAACAGAGGTAGGGCTCAACTGAAGGTGGTGATGGATTTGACATCATGCTTACAGAGAGACTTCCTCTGTTTTTATAATCCGGGTTCAAAACATCCTGCTTCCTGTGGAGGAGCTCGAAACTCCCATCCTGCTCAGAGACCTTAAACTAGCTTGTGTTGCGTTTGAGTACTCGCAGTGTTTGAGAGTTTTCTGGCCCAGTTTTGAAATGCAGAGTTCAGCAATGTGCCTTGTTTGTGTGTGTGTGTGTGTGTGTGTGTGTGTGTGTGTGTTGTGAGATAAGCTGACGTTTAGGAATGTCGAGGCTCGTTCTCCTCCTCTGACTCGATAAACTTTGTTCCCGCCCTTTTGCACTTTCCCAGCATTCCTCCCTGATGAACGCTGCTCTTTCACACACATTAAGCCCTCGGCCACTTAGCCTCTCTGCACCCGCTAACACTGCTTTTACCCACAATGCACTGTGGCACTGTCTCTGAACTCACTGGTTTGTTATTGTCCTGAACATCATGTTTTAGGAGTGAAGGCAGAGTTTAGAGTCTGAGTGTTTAGAGAGTCACAAACAGTGACTCAACGTCCATGTTGTGTCGTCATGACGATAACTTCCACAGAACATCTGCGGGTACACTCCAGGCGTAAACCTCTGGAGATGACAGATGAAGCCAATGCAGTTTCTCGAGTTTCCATTTGAGGCTGAAAATGTTGAAATTTACAGAAGACAAAAACATGTCTTTTCTTTATAACTTATCTGTTTTATGAACGCTAACCCAGAACTTCTACCGCACCACCGGCTGTGTTCTCAGAGCGCAGCACAGAGCATCTGGAGCGCCGAGACAAAGGAGCTCCCGCTGTAATTTAACAGATTCACTCTCGGCAGTGCGAGGTAAGACGATGAGAATAAACCGGATGTTTTAATGTTTTGATGTCTCACTTCACGTCCCGCTTGTTTTTTTCTGCGCTAAATTGATTTCGCCGTGCTGCGGTGGCGGGCTCCAGACTGACGCTGCCGAGACGGAGCGGAGACCGACCGAACACGCCTCTGGTGGAATTTCGGCTTCAGAGTTATGCAAGTATGACATTTACAAAAGATAGTTTGATAGTTAGAAAGAAAGTTTGCGGCGCAGTTACTGCCAACTCGCAGCAGAAGCTCATTTATTCACTCTGTGTGGCTGTTTGTCTGTGTGTGAGATGCTTTGCAAAGAGGCTGATTGAGAAAGAGGACAGGTGCATTATGGATAATTTCAAACAGCAGCGATGCACAGAGTCTGCTGCGCTGCGCAGTTAGTGGAGCATTTA